>NC_057801.1:99074837-99081881 GCF_018294505.1 Triticum aestivum
CGGGCGCCACATGGCGGCTGCGGAGTGGCTGCGGGGCGGTGGCAACTTTGTCCGGCGTCGCCCAGACTTGTCCGGCGGCACAGAGGGGCATTTTTAGGGTTTCGACCTGGGATTACAGGAGGGGTGCACATATTTATAGGTAGAGGGAGCTAGGAGACTCCAAATGGAGTGTGGTTTTCGCCCACACGATCATGATCGAATGACCGAGAGCTTGGAGGGGGTTTGGATGGGTTTTGGGCCACTTTGGAGGGGTGTTGGGCTGCAACACAAAGAGGGCTTTTACGGTTACCCGGTTAACCATTGGAGTATCAAACGGACTCCAAATGGCACGAAACTTGACAGGCGGTCTACCGGTGCTACACCAAGGCCGCTTGGCAAATCACGGTCCATTCCGAGAATGTTTAACACCCGCACACGAAAAGAGACAAGAAGGGGATGCCGGATGACATAGGAGTGCCGGATTGCAAAACGGACAACGGGGAAAATGCTCGGATGCATGATACGAACACATATGCCAATGCGATGCACATGATGACATGATATGAAATGCAGATGATGACATGGAAAAATGCAACACGCAAGCACATGACATGGCAAAGATGGAGAATAACTGGCGGACACCTGGCGCATCGGATCTGGGGCATTATAACACTCCTCCACTAACAAGAGATCTTGTCACGAGATCTTAGGACCGAGACGGAAGGGAAACGGGATGAGGTGAAACAAAAACTCAAGAAAAGAAGCAAAGAATCGAGAGCACTCGAGAATAAGAGAGGAACGGCGAGAATGATGGGAATCAAAAGCTCATGGAATCAGATAGACTATGAAACCACTCCGGTTAGAACGAGATAAGAAACGAATAAGACTGAAAGGATTTAGGCAGCACTCCGGTTGAAACATGGATCGATAGAACACAAGCTTGAGAAGATGGAATGATACTTGATGAAGACATGACATAAAACCTCCGGAAAGAATTGAAAGAGTTGAATGAAAAGAACGGAGAAGAAAACGACAATTTGTGCCACGAATGAAATTGAAAGCATGTTTAGAAGGAAGGTTTAAACGGAGTTGTTGAGAAGATCAACAATGAAAAGAATAAGCTTGATGTGGAATTATCAAAAACATCTCAAAACTTGAGGTGCAATTTATACCACAATCAATGTCTGAATAGCTGAGACGAACGAAGAAATGTAAAACTCCACTTCAAAAGAAAACAAAGATTTAATTGCACTTAGAGACGCGAGAAGAAAAAAATACTTGAACTCCTCCAACAAGAATCTTGATGAGCACTTTAAGAATGAATTAAATCATGACGAACCACCATAAGAACTCCTGTGACAAAAGGAATGATGAGATAGAATGAAGGATGAAAGAATAAGATGAGCCTTGCGATGATTTAGATAGGGGTTCCGACGAAATGTCCGAGGAAATTTGAACTCCGGAAAAGAAAAGATGAGAACACTTGGAACTAGAATTTATTCATCGAGAACAAACTCCAAAAGAAGGGATTAATCACTGGGATGAAATAAGAATAAGATTTATTGTATGATTATCCTTCATCAAATTAAGTTGATGACAAGCAATGGATTTTTGCATACTACTTATTCTTCTTGAAAAGGATTGAGAAGTGACATATCGCAAACTTGATAAGGTCTCCATGAACCACCGGTAGGATTCGAAAGAACGAATGGATTAAAATGATAATCAAAGAAAAAGAATCTTGAATGAACCACCATAAGAATTCAAAAATGACTGACGAAAGCGAATGAATCACCGGGAAGAATTAGAGAAGCACGAAGATACTTGAGGGAATTAAAAAGCAAGAGAACAAAGAGATCACGAACTGATTGAAGAATACTTGAACGAAGCACTGGAAGAATATTGAGACGAATGAAGGGGCACGGATATGGAATAATTGGAGAACGAATTTGAAAAACTTAAATCGAAGAGATATTCCGAAAAGATGGCCTCCGGATGATTGAGAGAGACAGCGACTCCTGACATACTCTGGATGGTTAAGAAAAAAGTATCTGACAAAAGGAATAATTCGAGAAAAAACATGAAGCTAGAACCACGAAACTTCGAGGGAACGGACAAGATTTAGAGGAAAAACTCTTCTTCAGTCTTCAAATGACGACGAGAAACACCACCAAAATTACTGAGATACTCCGAGAGAATGAGAAGCGAAGAGGTTGAGCCAACAATGAAAAGAATTTGAACGAGATCTTGGAGAAGGCATGTGATTGATGGGATCCATTCTGATGTCACACTTAAAAAGAATTGAGAATAGCTCCGGGGGAATTAGAAGAGTCTGGTAAGATCCTAGGAAAAGACCTGTGGGTTAGGGCCCACTAAAAGAAAACACTGTTGAAAAGGATTGTTGAACAGGCAGATGATGCACCGGAACGATTGAAATATTTGAATGAGGTGACAACCTCGAATCAATTCGAACACAGACGAATCTCCTGAGATGTCTAGAACTCCGGAATGATTGAATGGCGAGAGGCAAACGAGCAAGGAGAACACTTGAGCTGAGGAAAAGAATATGATCAAACCAAAAAACTTGAATTGAAACCACCGGAAAGAAAAAGAGATGAAGAATGTCAAACGAGACGCGAATTCACCGGTTGAGATAATTTATGAAAGACTAAATAGGTTCCGCACGAATGAAAAATGATGATAGAAAGAGACTCAGGCTCCGGGAAGAAAAAGGGTGGGAGGGCGGGAAAACAAAGGCAACTTGGAAGGGGAAACCGATGAATATCTTGAAGAGAAAACACCGGTTGAAATCATTGAGGAAAGAAAGCAAAGACTTCGCACGAGTAGGGTGGATACTCGATTATGGACTCCGTCTCCAAGAAGAAAAAGGGTGGGTGGGTGGGAAAAACAAAGACAACTTCATACAGGGAAAAACAACGACGACGGAGGAAGAAATGAGGTTTGATCTCGCGAAAGACAAAGAGGTTCGAGTCGACTTGACGAGAGATGCACCGGACAAAAGAGGATGGACAACTGACGACACTAACCACGTGATCCTAAAGAAAAATTTGAACGGGAAGAGGAGTAATTCAAACACCTACGTCAAGATTCCTCACCAGAGCGACGAAGGGGCTGAGGAGTAAAAGAAATCCTACTCTCCGATATAACTAGACTCCGAAAAAGTTTTCTTCTAGACTCAACAACGGCCAAACTAAACAATCAATCAAGGGGGCTCCTATGGTCGGTTGAGGCTCTGATACCAACTTGTCACACCCAAGAGGCGACCCTATCCTAAAGGAACTCGAAGGTCCCACCAAGGATAGAAGCACATCTTGAAGACGCTTTTGCAAGGTGGATATCATTACATCAGCATTACATAATAGATGGGGATACATACAAAAGGCATACAATGCCACACGAATACAACATCATCTTACAAAAGAGCACCATCCGACTACGGATGAAACACAAACAGAAACTCAAACGAAATCCACCCTGCTAGCCCATGCTGCCGACCTGGAACCTATCCCCTGAAAGAAGAAGAAGCAGAAGAAGAACACCAAAAGAAGCAAACATCGCTCTCGCATCATGATCATCGCATAACCTGTACCTGCAAGTGTTGTTGTAGTAATCTGTGAGCCACGAGGACTCAGCAATCCCATTAACATGGGTATCAAGACTAGCAAAGCTTAATGGGAAAGGAAGGGGTAAAGTGGTGAGGTTGTAGCAGCGACTAAGCATATATGGTGGCTAACATACGCAAATAAGAGAGAGAAGAGAGCAAACGGAACGGTCGTGAAGATAGCAATGATCAAGAGGTGATCCTGAACTCCTACTTACGTCAGACATAACCCAAAACCGTTTTCACTTCCCGGACTCCGCTGAAAAGAGACCATCACGGCTACACACATGGTTGATGTGCTTTAAATTGCATCTGGTGTCAAGTTATCTACAACCGGATATTAACAAATTCCCATCTGCGACATAACACGGGCACGGCTCTCGAAAGTTTATACCCTGCAGGGGTGTCCCAACTTAGCCCATGATAAGCTCTCGCGATCAAGGAAGGATATACCTTCTCCCAGGAAGACCCGATCAGTCTCGGAATCCCGGTTTACAAGACATTTCAACAATGGTAAAACAAGACCAGCAAGACCGCCCGATGCGCCGACAATCCCGATAGGAGCTGCACATATCTCGTTCTCAGGGCAACACCGGATGAGCAATCCATACAACTAAAACCAGACCTCAAGTTTCCCTGAGGGGGCGCTGCAAAGGGCTCTGGTTTGGACTAGCACTTAGACAAGCACTGGCCTGGGGGGGCTAAAATAAAGATGACCCTCGGGTTGGCCGACCCAAGGGAAGGGTATAGGTGGTAGTGAGGCAAATGGTAGAACCAAGGTTGGGCCTTGCTGGAGGAGTTTTATTCAAAGAGAACTGTCAAGGGGGTCCCATAAATCACCCAACAGCGTAAGGAACGCAAAATCCGGTAACGTAACACTGGTATGACGGAAACTATGGTGGCAAGAGTGGAACAAAACACCAGGCATAAGGCCGAGGCTTCCACCCTTTACCAAGTATATAGATGCATTAATTAAATAAGATATATTGTGATATCCCAACCATAATCCTGTCCACCATGGAGCAATCTTCAACTTCACCTGCAACTAACAACGCTATAAGAGGGGTTGAGCAAAGCGGTAACATAGCCAAGCAATGGTTTGCTAGGAAGGTTGAAAAGGTTAGAGGCTGACATGGCAATTTGGGAGGCATGGTTAACAAGTGATAGGTAGCGCAGCATAGCGATAGAACGAGGCAACTAGCATAGCAATGATAGTAGTGAGATCCAAGGTGACGGACATCTTGCCTGAAATCCTGCAAGGAAGAAGAACGAGTCCATGAAGAAGATGAGGCCATGAAGACGAACCAAGTGTAGACGAACGAATCCTCACGATCGCAACGAAACAGGAACTATCGAGAAGAAGCACACAACATGGTAAACACACCACAGATTTACATGACATGATGCACAACCAAGCATGATGCATGACAAAGCTACATGAAGCTACTCATGGCAAGAGATGATGCAAACAAGAGCAACACATCAAGGCAAGTTTAAATGAGGCCGAAAACAACATAGAACAATTCCGGTAAGTCCTCATATGAAAATTTAGAAATTGGTCCAGAACTGAATAAACCTTATGTTCAAGTTGTTAAACAGCAAGTTAAGATGCACCAAGATGATCTACATGAGATTCTAGTCAAGTTACATATAAAGTTCATTTAGTTCGGAGCTACGGCCTAGAAGATATGAGCAAAACAAGTCAAACATTACATTGATGCTAAATGCATCCAAGCATCAAGCAAACACCTCAAAACAAGGATGCAACATGATAATATGAAACTACATGCAATTATAAGCAAGTTCCATAGAGGGCACACTCAAAACGGAGCAATGGTTCAACACATACACTATACAAGTTTAAAGGACAAGCTGTCCAAAACAGCAACTAGGCATCTAGCAAGCATCAAAACAATATGCTACATCATCTCAACATAAGAAAAAAAAGGCATGGGCATGATGTACAGGTAATGCATGACAAAACATGAACACTGATCTATCTCCAGAAATCTCTAGAACATGCTCAAAATGACATGGCAAGATTGCAAATAATAACAGTTTCAGACATTAGCAGAAATAACATCAGGTTGCAATGTTTAGAGCTATCAAACAACATGTTACAGAAACTTATCATGACAAACAAAGGCATGTAATGAATCTACTAATTGCACATAACAAAAGTCCCTTACTGACCATGAGCCAAAAGGGCATAGAAAATATGATGGCACCCATGTAAACATAGCACGTGATATGACAGATTCAGACATGGCAGGAACAACAATAAGTAGGCATGTTGGTGAGCTTGTGCCACTCACCACAGAGCAATACATTGAATGACAAGGCAACCAACACTAAGAAGACATGTTTATGAAGCTAAGCATGGAAATATCAAGTTCATAGGGTGCATGGATAACTAACAACAATCATGGCAACACTGAACTTAATGTTAACAGGCCGACATCAACATTATTTAGCAAGTTTGGAGCAAGATTACAACAAGCTACAAAATGCTATAAATGCAACCAGAGGCATGAATGGATAGAGCATGACATGTGTAACAAATCATCCTTTGTGAACATCTCCAGATTATGTATAGAATGACTTGTAGCAGCAGGTTTACATAGCATCACAAAATAACAGATTCAGACAAGCAAAACAGGAACAACAAGTACCCCACTTAACAAGCTTGATGTACTCACTACACAACTCACAAAAATACACGAATTGCACCTCTGTAAAGATGGCATGAGGTAGTTCAAAACACATGTAGAGCTCATGCTCATAGGATGCACACATCAAATGCAACAAAAATGACAAATCATCAAGTTATAACAGTTTCAGCAGATTAACATCACATAGCACTCTTGCAATGATGATTAGGGCATCAAGATGGACTCAAACAAACATGACACAATGGAATAAAATGTAGAACACATCCTGATGAACATTTTCATAGATTATGCAGGAAAAACGGAGCTACAGACATGGAGATATGGCATCACAAACAAGGCACCAGAATGAAGGAAATCAGGGACTGTGAAAAAAAACAGAGCCGAGCGCAATATTACTAAACGACGCCTAGGCAAGGCTTAGGCGGGGAGGCTCACCAGCGGGCCGCTGGGCCGGAGGGGAAGGGGAGGCTGGGCCATGGCCCACGTGGAGGTCTCCCTCCTCCCGATCCCTCCTGGATTGGGGAAGAGGCAGGGCGAGGCGGCGGCGACCGTGGCCGGCGCTCCGGCGAACGAAGGACGACGACGACAAGGGGAGGGACGGATCCGGCCCGAGGGCACCGGATCTGGAGACGGCGGCGCGCGCGGCAGTGGATACGGGCGGCACGGGATTCGGTGAAGCGGGGCGACGATGAGGAGATTCGGGCAGCGCGGGGCAGCGCTCCGACGAGCGGCGGCGACGATCGGTGACAGGCGGAGGTGCAGGCGGCGGAG
>NC_057801.1:99082110-99105533 GCF_018294505.1 Triticum aestivum
CTGGCGGGCCGACAGCACGCGCGGCAGTCGGGCACCACGTGGCGGCTACGGAGTGGCTGCAGGGCGGCGGCGCCTTTGTCCGGCGTCGCCCGGACGTGTCCGGCAGCGCGGAGGGCAATTTTTAGGGTTTGCACCCGGGATTAGAGGAGGGGTGCACATATTTATAGGTAGAGGGAGCTAGGAGACTCCAAATGTGGTGCGGTTTTCACCCACATGATCGTGATCGAACGAACGAGAGCATGGAGGGGGTTTGGATCGGTTTTGGGCAACTTTGGAGGGGTGTTGGGCTGCAACACAAAGAGGGCTTTTACGGTTACCCGGTTAACCATTGGAGTATCAAACGGACTCCAAATGGCACGAAACTTGACAGGCGGTCTACCGGTGCTACACCAAGGCTGCTTGGCTAATCACGGTCCATTCCGAGAATGTTTAACACCCGCACACGAAAAGAGACAAGAAGGGGACGCCGGATGACATAGGAGTGCCGGATTGCAAAACAGACAACAGGGAAAATGCTCGGCGGCGGTTCAGGAACAACACACAACAACTCGAGACCCAGGCAAAGCGTATTTTCTCCCTTGTCGTTGAAACCCCAATAATCCCATCACAACTAGACGTAGGCTTTACCTTCATCGTAAGGGGCCAAACTAGTATAAAACTCTCGTGTCCCTTATCCGGGTTAACCCCTTCAGGCTATTCTCGTTGCGATGGCTCCATGACTAACTCCTTCTACTAGGACATCTAACGTGATATTTCCACGACAGTTGGCGCCCACCGTGGGGCTATCGCACGATGGTTTCGAGTTCCTAAAGGGCAACTTTGAAGGACTCAAAGGGTACGCGGTTGGCCGGATGACCAAGAGTCGTCATGGCAAGATTTACATCGACGACGCAGGCTGGGGGCCCGAGGCCGGCTCAATCGCGTATGGGTACCGGGTCCCCTTCGGCAGAATTCACATTTTCATTGGCAAGATCGGCGAACTGGGTCCTGAGCCGGACATCTCCACCGACCTCGTCGAGACGGCTCAGCGTGCAAGTCCTGCCCGGGTTCAGCCTGCCATGAAGCATGCGTTCGTGGGATTCATCCATGGTGCGGAATCTGAACCTGTGTCCGACGGTGAGACAGCCATCTATTCAGATGGTGAATCATCCACTGGCGAAACCGAGTCTCTATACCGCCTGCAAGATGGCCAGATTGAGGGATATTCCGATGGCGACAGTATTCCGGGTCCCATTGAACCGCCAAACCGGGTTGCAATCTTCATGGCCGGTATGCAGCCCACTGTGCAATCTTCGTCTATAGTAGCAATGATCTCCGGATCAGCAGCCGCGGCAGGAGGCCCGGCGCACCGGCCGGCACAAGTTCTTGCCGGTTTACTGGACGCCTTGACGACATTGTTGACTACAACGATTACTCTGGAGACTCAAGTTCAGCATAATGCGGATGTCACGAAGCTAAAGGATCAGATAGCTCAGGCCAAGGCAGACTTGACAGCTGAGGAGGCTAGGATGGATGAAGAGCGGGCCGCTTCAGATGCCCAATCACAAGAAATCCAGGCGCAGAATTACCGGCTTATGTTGGATCAGAACACATCAAACGAAGTTATGAGAAGGAAATACCGGTCTCGACTGCCGCAAATTTACGAGGGTCTGAATCTCTTCGGTACACCAGGAGCTGGGCCTAGCAATCCGGCGGGGGTAAACCAGATTGAAGCACTTGGGGTAGCACCGGATCAGCCACGGGCGATGGACCCGCCTCGATGGATGGACAACCCGCCGCAGTATGTAGCAACACCGCCGGGTCACTTTTCTAGCCCCTTGGATAATATGATCGCGGCAGCATCACATTTGGCGGCTGTTCTGATGGATGGTGATTCATTACAAGCAATTGAGACTCGACGAGCCAGGGATCTTCTTCAAACCACTGTTGTACAGCAACAGGCTTATTCCTACAGCCGAGGCAGAATACATTAAACCTCTCGTCCGAGCAAGAGTTATAGCAGGCACATAGACGAACCGGCCGTGTCAAGCAGTGCGCAGCGTCGTGATGCCCCTAGAGGGCCTAATCCTGCGAACGACGGTTTGAATGCTCAAGATGTGGTGGATAATGACAGAGCGTGATGGGAGGCCGCATTAGCAGCGCAACACGTGGGTCGTCATCAAACCGCCCCAGTTTCAGCCAGCGGCGTCAGTAGAGCGAGGGACCAGGCTTGCCTTCAGCTCCTGGGGAGTGTCGTGTCTCATCCAGGCTCTCCGTAATGTGCGCTTGCCCAAAGATTTCAAAGGTCCATGCAAGGTGCCTAACTATACCGCTGATCAGCCCCCCGAGGCGTGGGTTGAGAGTTATGAGATGGCAATGGGGATGCTAGATGTGGATGAAGCAGCATGCACAAAGTACTTCACCATGATGCTAGAAGGAACAGCTCGCACCTGGCTGTAGAGCCTGCCTGCTAACTCGATCAATTCATGGGATGAGTTGAAGGCCAAGTTCATAGCAAACTTCAAAGATACATGCAAGCAACCTATGTCCATTGTAGATCTGGCGGCTTGTGTCCAAGGAGAGAATGAATCAAGAACCCATTAGGTGCACCGAGTTTCAAAAATTTTGCACTCATCCGGCCGCATCAATTCGGATACAGCAATTGTGACATTGGAGGGCAATTGCCAGTTTAAGTCACTAAAGATGAAGTTGGGATGGCTCAAGCGTCACTACAATGATATGGGAACACTCATGGCGGCTCTGGTTAAGTATGTTGATTCTGATAATACTAAGGACCCTGACTCTGATGAAGAGAAACAGGAGAAGGGAAAGAAGTATGCCGGTTCAAAGGGAGAGCATAACCAGGCGGGCCATGGAAATAATGGTAAGCGTAAAGCGGACAATTCCGATTTTGTGGTTAACACCAGTATGCAGGGTAATACACATCGCCGTAAGGGTAAACTGCCCCAGCGCGGTGGAGGAATGAATCTGGAACGTCTGTTAAACCAGCCCTTCCCAAAGCACGGGACAAAGGAGGTTCCGGTCACGCACCTTTGGAAGGATTGCCACATCATGAGGGAATTCAAAAATTCTGATCTTTTTGGGTATGATCAGGGTCCATCTGGTGGTTCCGGTCCAGGATTTCAAGGGCCGGGTTACGGTGGTGGCGGTTCAAGCTCACGATTTCAGAATAATCAGGGCAATCAGAATAACCAAGGTGGTAACCATCAATAAGGTAATCCGGGGAATCAACAGCAGTCGGGTTATCAGAGCAACCCAAAGTAGTTAAACGGTGGACAGTATCATGTCTTCACTACTAGCTTGTGCAAGCGCGATCAGAAACTCCATAAAAGGGCAGTAAACTTTGTTGAACCGGCAGTGCCCCGTTATCTACGCTGGTCTGAGCAGCCTATTGTCTGGAGCAGGGAGGATCATCTGCCCGAGGTTGACAATCCGAGTCACCTAGCTTTGGTGGTTGCACCGCATATGGGAGGTTATAAGTTCACTAAGGTGCTCATGGACGGAGGAAGCAGTATCAACATCTTGTACTATGAAACATTCTGGCGTATGGGGTTGACAGATAAGAATCTTAGACCGTCAAACACTATCTTTCACGGAGTGGTGCCTCGTAAATCGGCTTGCCCAGTTGGTAAGATAGCTCTGGAGGTAGTTTTTGGAGATGATCATGATTCAAGGTCCGAGACCTTACCTTTGAAGTGGTCAAAATCAGAAGTTCGTACCATGCTTTATTTGGACGGTCGGTTTATGCTAAAGTCCTGGCAAGGCCGTGTTATGTTTATCTGCAGCTCAAGATGCGGGGTCACGAAGGGACCATCACTGTTCAAGGTAGTCGTAAGATTGCTCTGGAGTGTGAGGAAGGTGATGCGTCCTATGCTGAATCGGTTTGTGCAATGGAAGAGTTAAAGTTTTATAAGGACAATGTTTATCCAGCAGACATGACCTCTCTAAAGAAGCCCACTACAGAGCATGATCCAGCTTTGAAGTTTAAATCGGCTGATGAGACTAAACTGGTTGATTTTGTTCCTGGCGATTCATCTAAGCAGTTTAGCATCAGCGTCAACTTGGATCCCAAATGGGAAAGCGCGCTCATCGAGTTTATCCGTGAGAACCGGGATATCTTTGCATGGAAACCTTCTGACATGCCAGGTGTACCAAGGGAACTCGCTAAACACACTCTTAATATTGATCCGAAGTTCAAGCTGGTCAAACAGTTTCTTCGCCGCTTTAATGAGGAACGGCGTAAGGCCATTGGGGAAGAGGTAGCCCGGCTACTGGCAGCAGGGTTTACCATGGAAGTGTTTCACCTAGAGTGGTTGGCTAATCCGGTGCTGGTACTTAAGAAAAACGGCACTTGGCGTATGTGTGTGGATTACACAGATCTAAACAAGGCTTGCCCAGCCAATCCCTTTGCCCTCCCTCGTATTAATCAAATCATTGATGCTACGGCGGGTTGTGAGCGTTTGAGTTTTTTGGATGCTTATTCTGGTTATCATTAGATCAAGATGGTAGTTAAGGACCAGGGGAAGACAACTTTCATTACTCCCTTTGGAGCCTTCTATTATGTATCTATGCGCTTTGGGCTCAAGTGTGCCCAGGCAACTTATCAACGTTGTGTGTAGAATTGTCTTCATACTCAGATTGGGCGCAACATTAATGCCTATGTGGACGATATTGTGGTCAAGTCCAGGAAGGCACAGACGCTCATATTTGATTTGCAAGAAACTTTGATAATCTGAGAGTTTATAAAATGATGCTCAATCCGGCTAAGTGTGTTTTTGGTGTACCGGCTGGGAAGCTCTTGGGTTTTTTGGTGTCCAACCGGGGCATTGAGGCTAATCCGAAAAAGATCAAGGCTATCACATCTCTGGCTAAACCGGCATGTATCAATGATGTTCAACATCTGGCGGGTCGTATTACGGCTTTGAGCCGGTTTATCAACAGGTTGGGAGAAAAGGCAATCCCTCTGTACCAGATGTTGAAGAAGACAGACAGTTTTGTCTGGAGCGATGCTGCTGATGCGACATTTGAAGACTTGAAGAAGTAGTTGGCTCAACCGCCGGTTCTTGCCGCTCCAGTTGATAAGGAGCCACAACTATTATATGTGGCTGCTAATGCCCAGGCTGTCAGTGTTGCTATTGTGGTAGAGCGCAAGGAGGCTGGGAAGGAATACCCGGTTCAAAGACCGGTTTATTTTATCAGCGAAGTGCTCATTGAGTCAAAGCAAAGATATCCGCATGGGCAAAAGCTGGTGTATGGGGTTTTTATGGCAAGTAGGAAGCTTAAACAGTACTTTCAAGGTCAACCCATCACAGTGGTCAGTTCTGCTCCTTTGGGGGATATAATCCAGAATAGGGAAGCAACTGGCCAGGTTGCTAAGTGGGATATTGAGCTTGGACCACACGGTTTGAAGTATATGCCTCGAACAGCAATCAAATCCGAGGCCCTTGTGGATTTCATCAATGATTGGACAGAGTTGCAGATACCGGAGGACAAACCGGACAGCACATACTGGACTATTCACTATGACGGATCCAGGCAATTGGAGGGCTCGGGGGCTGGAGTTGTCCTTACTTCCCCTCGAGGTGATAAAATACATTATGTTCTTCGCTTAATGTTCCCTTGTACTAACAATGCAGCTGAGTATGAAGCCTTACTCCATGGTCTTCGAGTGGCTAAGGAGATGAACATAAGCCGCGTACGATGCTTTGGAGACTCAGACCTGGTAGCCCAGCAAGTTTCAGTTACTTGGGATTCCAAGGATCCACTCATGGCAGCTTACCGACGAGAGGTGGATATTGTTGCTGGTCACTTTAAGGGATATCAAGTGGAGCACATTGATTGACGCAAAAATGAGGTAGCTGACGCTTTAAGCCGGCTGGGATCTTAGCATAAACCGGTGCCACCTAATACATTCCTGGATGTCTTGCATAACCCGTCGGTTCAGTTACCTACAGAGGAGGACCTCGCCATTCCTGATCCGGAGGCACAGTTGTTGGCCGCTTTACATGTCATTCCGGATTGGACGGTTCCATAATTGGCGTATATGAACTGGGGCGAGTTACCAGAAGATGAAGTTCTGGCCAGACAAATAGTCCAGCGATCCAAGTCCACGACAATCGTCAATGGCGAGTTGCATCACTGCAGTGTTTCAGGGGCGTTTCAGCATTGCCTTTCTCCTGAACAAGGCCGTGAGATTTTACACGAGATCCACGAATGAGGTTGTGGTCAACACGCGGTTCAAAATCCTTGGTGGCTAAAGCTTTCGTCATGGTTTTTACTGGTTGACGGCTCATGCCGATGCTGAGGACCTCGTAAAGTGGTGTGATGCTTGTTAGAAGTTTTCACGCCAATCTCATGTTCCGGCTCAAGAGCTACGGATGATTCCAATAACTTGGCCGTTTGCTACTTGGGGGCTTGATATGGTGGGTCCTTTTAAGTGATCCAAGGATAAGAAGACCCACCTCTTGGTGGCGGTTGACAAATTTACTAAGTGTGTTGAAGTGGAGACAGTAAGCAAATGTGACGCAGCCACGGCGGTTCAATTCATCAAGAAGGTGATCTTCCGTTTTGGTTTTCCACATAGCATCATCAAAGATAATGGCACGAACCTTTCCAAAGGCGAGATGGAGGAAGTTTTTCAACGAGAGCACATCCGTCTTGATGTAGCATCCGTGGCTCACCCCCAGTCGAATGGTCAAGCTGAGAGAGCTAATCAAGAAATTCTGAGGGGTATCAAGCCCCGGCTTATGATTCCTTTGAAGCGGATGCCGGGTTGTTGGGTGGAAGAATTACCATCGGTGTTATGGAGCATAAATACCACCCCAAACCGATCTACGGGCTATACACCTTTCTTCATGGTTTACGGGGCAGAGGCAGTCCTCCCAAGTGATATTCGTCATGATTCACCCCAGGTTTCCAATTATGTTGAAGCGGACAATGAGAAAGCACGCCAGGAGGCACTGGACCTGTTAGATGAGAAGTGGGACATGGCCTTGGCTCATTCGGCGGTTTATCAGCAAGACCTGCAACGTTATCACAGCCATCGGGTTCAAACAAGAACCTTTCAAGAACGCGATTTAGTGCTTCGGCTCATCCAGGATCAGACCGATATGCACAAGTTATCCCCACCTTGGGAAGGGCCCTTTGTGGTCAGCAAGAATCTGCACAACGGATCATACTACCTGATTGACGCTCGAGAAGACTCACGCAGTTCTGAGGAGGAGACCCGGCGGCCGTGGAACATAGCTCTCCTTCGGCCTTACTACACCTGAGCTATAGGCTCTTCTTATGTACATATTTCGACAATGTATATATTATGCTCAATATAATAAACCGGCATCCTTGCTACAAGCAGGGCCTCTGCCGTTCTTCCAATATTTCTTGGTTACAAGGGGGCTTCTGTTTCCACAGCAATGACCCGTTTGATTCATTAAACCGGTTATTATGCCATCATATAGCTTGGGAGCTTCACACCCAAGGGGCCAAAGAGAGTTCTATTGCTAAAAGCACGACTCAAACATAGGCACCCATTGAGCACAACTCACAAAGTTACTTGGGGGCTCTTTGTGTAAAGTAACAAAGAGTTTGAAAGGACCCTTGTAATTGGGTATCGACCCACGGCTTGGAAGCCTGGCGTATTCACCTAAAACCCTAGGTTAACCTACCTTCATCAAGCAAGCCACTCCTATCCAGGTAATCCTGGCATGACCCGCCGAACGTTTGACAAGTTACTCTCATTGAGACCCTGAACTTGTCAAAGTTAAAATGACGAGTGCTTAGTTGGAGGTCCATCTTAAAAGGCTTTGTCAAATGGTTTAACTTAGTGGCCTGGCAGCCCACGAAAAGCCTCGAATTTGGGCCTGGCAGCCCTCGAAAAGCCTCGACTACAAGTGTTATTTGCTTTTGCTTTTACAACTTTTATTTTTTTGATCAACTTTTAAAATAAAACGGCGTCTTTCGACTCGGCCAGACTATATGTCTTCATCTCAACCCGGTGTTTCTTAACCCGGTGTGGGTTACAGTTATCATCTGTTAAAGCATATAATCAATGGTGAACCGGCATCTTTCAATCCGGTCTGGCTTTGACTACATGTCGCCAGTATGATCATCCAGTGTTTACAAATACTCGGTATGGCTTATTATGCACCAGCATAATGTGGTGGGTACCTTCCAACACCCAAAGTTTGGGTTTTCACCTTTACTAAACGAGTTGGTAGACTAACAACAGTGATTTAATATCACAGGTATGATATGATTCATATTTTATTACTGTATAAGCTTGGCTATGAGGATTTCTTTTTCTGTATTGGGTATCATGACCCGTCCGGCGGTAAACCGCCAGGACATTTTTAAGTGTTTAACATGCAGAAAGCAAGACTTATACGGAATACCAAGGCAAATAAAGCCAGCACCGCAAATATCATGGAGGATCAAACAAAGTCATATATCGGTGCACAATGGCAACAGATTAGAGTATGCCAACTAGCCTATTACAAGGCGCTTTAAGGCCTACAATAAGTGATTATTCTTTACACAGAACACAATCTGTGAAAATCAGCCCGGTTGCCGGATTAAGATTCATCGCCGGGTTGACGTGAGGTTGATGGATCTTCTGGCGTCATTTCAACCTCCTCCTCCCCATCCTGTGGCTGGAAGTCAATGCTGGTCCAGTCAATCCGGGTTAAAACTTGAAAGACAGCCTCTTCACTTATAAGTTCAGACGGTTCAACGTCAGGGGCATAAGTGTGCTTACGGATAGGCGGGATAAGATTTTGCACTTCTTTCACAGTAGTGTCAATCCGTTGGTTGTTTGCATCATAGAAGGACCGATGAACAGTCAAGTTAGCCTCTTCCGCCAATTAGCTTGCGAGCGGACGCGTCTCCTTTGTCAGGGCTTTGAGGACTTTATTATCAAATTCTGAACCATTTTCTTGTTCACCCGGAAAGCCCTTGGCTATGTCAACTGGATCCAGGTCAGCTATCCATGCTTTGGCCCGGGTCAGTGCTAACAACGCGCCAGCCCTGGCAGTAGATCATTTCATTTCTTCTATCTGTGCCAGCGTCATCGACAATTTGGCTAGTGTCTCCTTGATCAACATTGGTGCCGATTTGTTGTATGAGACTGCGCAGATAACCCGTTGGGCACCAGTATACAGTTGCTCTATCAACGTATATGCTGCCTTCAGTTTCATCCGCATGTCAGAGCCCAGATGAGCAACACGGCTACCTGAAACAGTTTAAGAATTCACTATTAAACCGGATATTTTAGAGATGGTTAATCAAGCTCTGTACACAAGGTAGTTACCAAATATCGTAGATGTCATAGCATTTACTTGATATTTCAACCCAGTTAGCTCTTCTGCCACCAGTTTAAGAGCTGCCTCGGCGTCTTCAGCCCGCTTCGACAAAGCAACCTTTTTAGTTTCCCGGTTGGCACATTCAGTCTTGAAACCGTCCTTCAGTTGTTCCATGGTTGTTAAACTCCTTTTAGCTCCTCTTTTGCCTTGGAGGTCTCCGCTTGCTAGGACTTGATATTCTCTTGATGATCAGAAATTTGGTAACCTTGGTTTTTTATATCAGCCTACAACAGTCAGATGATGAAGAGGTAAATATTTTTCTCAAAAGTCCCAAGCATATAACCAGTTATACACTTGGCACTTGGGGGCTAATGCGGATTGCTTCTTTACTACTGATTATTTGGAGTCCCAAGGCTCAATACAAGTATTAATCTTGGCACTTGGGGGCTAATGTGTGTTTGATCAGAAAATAAGCAGGCAAGGGAATTAACAAAATGCAGTATGGAACATAAAAGTCCTGGTTTATCTTCAAGAGATAAACCGGCCCTTTGGGGCTACTCGGTTGAAGTGTTCTTTATCTTAAAAGTCCCGGTTTATCTTCAAGAGACAAACCGGTCCTTGGGGGCTACAATGAAGTGGATATATAGAACAAGAAGGATTATAATGTTTGGAAGATTACCTCATGGCGCTCCTTCATCATGTTCACCAAACCAGCTTCATAATCTCGGCTTGTTTATAGGCGGTTTAGGAATCCGGAATGAAGCTCCTAGGCAGAAAGGTTAACATAGATGGATAAATCTGTCTTCTCTTTCCCCTTGCCCATAGCAACAAATTCTTCCTTGGCAGTATGCTTTGATAAAGCAACCGGATTGCCTGGGACGGTGTGTGCAGTACCGCTGATAATAACATCATCATCGCCACCTTTTGACGGTCTCGGTGGATTAACAATATCCCTAGTTGGGCTCGGCGGATCAGCAGCGGGACTTGGAGGAGTAGCATGCGGGCTTGATGGATCAACATGAGTAGCCGGGTCAGCTTCCGGCGGATCAGCATCCATGTTTGGACCTTGTGGGGCAGAATCATCCATGACAACATCAGTGTCTCTACCAGCACCTTCTGGGGTCCTCTCCAGTTCAACTTCATCAGTGGGGGTACTGGTTTTCTCTTTCTTGCTCAGGCGGGCTTTGGTACTACAATATTAAACAAAGGTTAGTATGGTAAACCGACGCATGAAGGAAAAAGCTGAAGGGCAGTATACTTACCCAGCGACGGTCTTGAGGAGAGGCAATTGCGTGGTTGATGAGCCGCCAGATGAAGAATTGGAAGTCACCTGATAATTCGAATCAGACGGATTAAGTGGGTATTGGAAGCAACCTGCCAAGGGATAAGGTTTATTAAAACAGGAAGAGACCTCTGGACGATGTTTCTGGGTTGGAGTGTCTGGTAAACTAGAGGAAGTGACTTGTGGGCCACTGTGCCGGGCTGTGCGACGACCTTAATGTTGCTGTGTCTTCAAAGAAAATTGTGGATCCAAATGAGCAAGAGGGTGAGAGTATTTTACTTTTCGAACTGCATGACGAAGTTTTTGAACCGGCACATGATCTGAATCGGAGGAAAGGGAGATTACCTTCATCGGCACGACTGGCTTCCGCATCATCCTGGTAATAGTTATTTTCAATAATATGTACGAAAAATAAGCCAAGGGAGTCAAGTTCTACCTATAGTTCTGATTCCTTGATACCTTCGGGCGGATTAGAGGACTCGGTGGTTTTCTTTTTGGGTGGTCTCTTTGTGACTTTGCTTTTGGCACGAGGGGCCCTCGCCAGTTTATCTTGAGCTTTCCTCTTCCAGAAGGAATCTTTGGCCTGTAAAATTAAACAAGGGATTATTATAGCAGTGTTGAAGCGGAGACGGATCAAGAAGCACAAGGTTAAAATATTTACCGCTGGCGGTTTGTTGGAGGTGTAAAAAGGGCGCAACCTAGTTTTGCTGCATGTAGTGATTGGTTCGTCCAGCATCTTCTTCACAGATTCATTGACTTCATCATCAGTCATTTCTATTTCATTAAACCGTTGAGGATCCTTGATGTTGCCGGTATACTCATGCATCAACCCGGAGCGGCGGCTTAAAGGTAGGATACTCCATGAAACCCAGCAGCGAACAAGGTCAACACCAGTTAAACCGCTGGTTAGGAGAGCCCGGAGCTTGGCGAGTTGAGGTGCATAAGCTTGTCATTCTTTGGCAGTGAGTCATTGAGGTAATGGGTGGCCGTTGCTAAGCTGGTGAGCACGGTAACCCGGCAGAGGGTTTTCTTCAGCAGGAGCAGTATTCTGACAATAAAACCATGTTTGGTTCCATTCTTTGGGGTGGCTGTCATGTTTGGCGTGAGGAAAATCAACTTCTTTCCTCTTCTAGATCGACACTCGACCAAGTTCAGTGTTGGGACCATCAGAGAACTCAGTTCGGCAGTTTAGATGGAAAAAGTCTCGAAAGAGCTCAACAGATGGTTCTTCTTGAAGGTAAACTTCACAGAATACTTGGAAATTACATATGTTGGACACAGAATTTGGTCCAATATCTTGTGGATGGGGTTGGAAGCTAGCGAGTACATCCCGGAAAAACTTTGATCCGGGAGGGCTAAATCCCCGGTCTAGATGCTGCATGAACACAATCATTTCTCCATATTGAGGATCAGGAGGGCATTCAGGGCCAGGGACTCGCCAATGAAGGACATTTTTCGAGGCTAAAGCGCCAGTCAGAACATATCCATTGAGTTGCGTTTCCGTGATCCGGGAAGGAACCCAATTGCAAGCGGCGAATTGCTTGGTCATTTTGGAAAACAAACTGTAAAATAAAAGTGAAGGCCGGTTTACGATTGAAGGTTGATGTGCACTAACCGGTGTTAAACCAGGGAATTTAATCAGGGCATACATGTAAGGTAAACCGGAAAGTACTACTCAAGTCCCTGGCGGTTTAAGTGATGGTGGTTTAAGTGAGGGCTAATGGCATCTGGCGGATTATCAACTACTAAAGATTAAACCGCCTTTAATGGAAGTAGCAGATCTGAAATCTATTAAGCGTTGCAAAAACAAGTTTCACAAAGATGGTGAAATAATTTTGGATCTACCACAGTTTTACAAAAGAAAAAAAATTCTAACCCTAAAGGTCGCGACAGCAGAAGAGCGCATATGCTTGGACAGGATCTTATGCAGTAAAAAGTAGTTTTTGAGGGTAACTAGGGGTGCTGAACAACTACTGCACACCTTTGTTATCAGTTTCAGGTCTATTTATGTGATCTAGGAGAGTAAAAGGAAAAACAAGGAAGAACACCGATGAACAGAAGAACCCTAATGCAGATCTAACAGTTGTAAAGAGGAGTACTTACTAATGTTGCGAGGCAGCGGAGGGGCGGCGCAGTCTATCTGATCAAGAACAGGTTGATGCACCAGCCTTGATGATGCAGTGCTTGAAGGACGACGGTGGCGCCGGAGCTTGAGTTCTTCAGAGTCGTGTGGAAGAAGAAGATGAGAAGAGGCGAGGGGGAAAAATGGAAGGACCCCTAGTCCTATTTATAAAGGCAAGAGGATAAAACGGCAGGCGTGAAAATCGAGGGGTCTAAAGTGGCAAAAGAGGGTGCAGCTGTCGCCTCGATCTTCAGGAATTAATTAAGAGAAGGGAATCTTCATAAATCTTTTTATGCAGAGATGACATCATGACGATTTACTGCAGTGTCCGAAGATGACATCACGGCGGTTCACCAAAGTTTACAGGGAGATGACAATATGGCGGTTTACAAGAATCATTAGAAGACGCTCACGGAATTTTTCTAAGTATTGAAGATTGACAGGAACAGGTTCAAATCAATCTGGGGCCTAATGTTGAGGATATAACTACTGAGTGTAAACCGCCCAGGAGGGGCCTGTTCACGCTCAACTATACTGAAGCCGATGAAGACAAGAAGATGGCGCTTTACTGATAAAGCTTAGAGGCCCAAAGCCAAGAAGCGGATCAGGGCCCAAAGTGGTAAACCGCCATAGCTATATAACTTGTATTGTAAGTTAGGGAAAGGGAGAGACTGATCCGAACACTTGTATGAGTCGGCCTCAAGACTCTGTAAATTGGCCGAGCGTCAACCTATGTATATAAAGGGACGACCCGGCGGCGGTTCAGGAACAACACACAACAACTCGAGACCCAGGCAAAGCGTATTTGCTCGCTGGTCATCGAAACCCCAATAATCCCATCACAACTAGACATAGGCTTTACCTTCATCGTAAGGGGCCGAACTAGTATAAAACTCTCGTGTCCCTTATCCAGTTTAACCCCTTCAGGCTAATCTCGTTGCGATGGCTCCACGACTAAGTCCTTCTGCTAGGACATCTGACGTGATATTTCCACGACAGATGGCCAATACCAATACGCAGAATAATGGCCAGTGTCATAAGGGAAGCCACCTCCTCGGACAGGTGGATCAGGTCTCAACCTTGAGCAGTTGCTGAATCAACCCTGCCCAAAGCATGGCACAAAGGAATGGTTGTTCAGTCACCTTTGGAAAGATTGTCAAATTGAGGGAGTTCAAAAATTCTGATTTATTATAGAATAATCATGGGCCGGGCGGCGGCTTAGGTTCTGGTGGTGGAGGTTCTCATGGCCCGGGTTATGGTGGTGGCGGTTTTAGTTCCGGCTTCCAGGGTCACCAAAACCATCAAGGTAATCAGGGTGGTTAAAATCGACAATCCGGTCAGGGGGGTCAGTAGTAGCAGCAGACTGGATATCAAAGCCATCCGAAGAAGTTGAATAGCGGGCAGTACCACGTCTTCACCACAAGTTTATGCAAGCGGGACCAGAAGCTCCATAAAAGGGCCGCGAACGTGGTTGAGCTGGCAGTTCCTCATTACTTGCAATGGTCTGAGCAACCCATTATGTGGAGTCGAGAGGATCACCCGCCCCGGGTCGATAATCCGGGTCACTTGGCTTTGTTGGTGGCGCCTCAAGTTGGTGAATACAAATTCACTAAGGTACTCATGGATGGGGGTAGCAACATTAATATCCTTTATTATGATACTTTCTGTCACATGGGGTTGACTGACAAAAATCTTAAGCCGTCCAATACTGTTTTCCACGGGGTAATTCCTGGTAAGTCGGCGTATCCGGTAGGCAAGATTGAACTAGAAGTAGCCTTTGGGGATCAACATGATTCCAGGGCCGAGGAACTAACCTTTCAAGTGGTCAAGATTAAAAGCCCGTATCACGCTTTGTTTGGATGGCTGGCTTATGCCAAGTTCATGGCACAACCTTGTTATGTTTATCTGCAGCTCAAGATGTCGGGTTACAAGGGGGCCATCATAGTGCATGGAAGTCGGAAAATAGCTTTGGAGTGTGAATAAGGTGGCGCTCCTTATGCTGAATCTATTTGTGCAACACAGGAATTTAAGTTCTACAAAGACACTGTTGATCTGGCATATATGATATCTTTGAAGAAGCCAACCACAAAGCATGATCCGGTGTTGAAGTTTAAGTCAGCCGATGACACTGAGCTAGTTGACTTTGTTCCTGGCGATTCATCCAAGCAGTTCAGTATCGCTGCTATCCTGGATCCAAAATAGGAAAGTGCGCTCATCGAGTTCATCCATGAGAACTGGGACATCTTCGCATGGAAACCTTCTGATATGTCGGGTGTACCGAGGGAACTCGCTGAGCACACTCTGAATATTGATCCAAAGTTTAAGCCGGTCAAGCAATTCCTTTGTCGCTTCAATGAGGAGATGCGTAAGGCCATTGGTGAAGAAGTGGCCCGGCTCTTGGCGGCTGGGTTCATTGTTGAAGTCTTTCATCCTGAGTGGTTGGCTAATCCGGTGCTGGTGCTTAATAAGAATGGCACTTGGTGTATGTGTGTGGACTACACGGACTTAAACAAGGCTTGTCCGGCTGATCCTTTTGCTCTCCCTCGTATAGATCAAAGAATTGATGCTACGGTGGGTTGTGAGCGTTTGAGTTTTTTGGACGCTTATTCTGGTTATCATCAGATCAAGATGGCAGTTAAAGACCAGGAGAAGACAACTTTTATCACTACCTTTGGAGCCTTCTGCTATGTGTCTATGACTTTTGGGATCAAGAGTTCTCAGGTGACTTACCAGCGATGTGTGCATAATTGTCTTTATAGTCAGATTGGGCGCAATGTTCATGCTTATGTGGATGATATTGTGGTGAAATCCAGAGAGAAGGAAACTTTGATAGATGATTTAAGGGAGACGTTTAATAATCTCCGGGTCTACAAGATGATGCTTAACCCAGCCAAGTGTGTTTTTGGTGTGCCAGCAGGCAAGCTTTTGGTTTTTTTGGTTTCTAACAAAGGCTTTGAAGCTAAACCAGAGAAGATCAAGGTGTTTACCTCCTTGGCAAAGCCGGCTCATGAGATATTTGAAGCTTTGAAGAAACATCTAGCTGAGCCGCCAGTCCTTGCTGCTCCTATTGATAAGGAGTCGTTGTTATTATATGTGGCTGCTAACGCCCGAGCTGTTAGTTTAGATGTGGTGGTGGAACGGAAGGAAGCAGGCAAGGAATATCCGGTTCAACGGCCGGTTTAATATATCAGTGAAGTACTCATTGTGTCCAAGCAGAGGTATCCGCACTGGCAGAAGGTCGTTTATGGGGTGTTTATGGCCAGTCGGAAGCTTAAGCAATATTTTGTGGGTCATCCCATCACTGTGGTTAGTTCTGCTCCCTTAGGGGATATTATTCAAAACCGAGAAGCCACAGGTCGGGTAGCCAAGTGGGCCATTGAGCATGGACCTCATGGTTTGAAGTATATGCCTCGCACGCCATCAGATCTCAGGCACTTGTGGATTTCATCAATGACTGGACAGAGCTGTAGATGCCTGAAGAAAAGCCAGATAACACATACTGGACTATTCACTTTGACGGGTCAAGGCTATTGGAGGGCTTGGGGGCTGGAGTGGTCTTAGCTTCCCCTCAAGGTGACAAGTTTTGTTATGTTTTAAGGTTAATCTTTCCCTGTACTAACAATGCAGCTGAGTATGAAGCCCTGCTCCATGGCCTTCGGATGGCTAAGGAGATGAGTTTAAGCCGGGTACGATGTTTCGGTGACTCGGACTTGGTGGCTCAAGAAGTTTCAGGCAAATGGGTTTATAAGGATCCACTCATGGCAGCTTATCACCGCGAGGTTGATGCTATTTCTGGACATTTCAAGGGCTATCAAGTGGAACACATTGATTGGAGGAAAAATGAGGCGACTGATGCCTTAAGCCGGTTGGGGTCCCAGCATAAGCCGGTGCCACCTAATGCTTTCTTGGATATTCTGCATTAACCCTTCTGTCATGTTGCCTATAGAGGAAGATCTGGCTATTCCTGACCCGGAAGCATAATTGGTGGCGGCGCTTCACGCTATTCCTGATTGGACGGTTCCATATTTGGCTTATATGACCCGGGACGAGTTACCTGAGGATGAAACTTTGTCCAGACAGATAACCCGGCGATCTAAGTCAATGACAATTGTTAACGGAGAGCTGCACCATTGCAGTGTTAATGAGGTATTTCAACGTTGCATTTCTCCTGAAGAGGGCCGTGAAATTCCTCACGAGATTCACGAATGAGATTGTGGTCATCATGTCGGCTCCAAATCTCTCATGGCTAAAGGTTTTCGTCATGAATTTTATTGGCTGACGGCTCATGCTGATGCAGAGGATTTGGTTAGTAAATGTGATGGTTGTCAGAAATTTTCAGGGCAAGCTCACGTGCCAGCTCAAGAATTGAGGATGATTCCAATTACTTGCCCGTTGCATTTTGGGGGCTTGATATGGTTGGGCCTTTTAAAAGGTCCAAGGATAAAAAGACCCACCTTTTGGTGGTGGTTGACAAAATCACAAAGTGGGTCGAAGCAGAGCCGGCCAGTAAGTGTGACGCGGCAATGGCAGTTCAATTCATCCAAAAGGTGATTTTTCACTTTGGTTATCCCCACAGCATTATAACTGATAATGGCACAAATCTGTCCAAGGGTGCTATGAAATAGTTTTGTCAACGTGAGCATATTCAACATGATGTGTCGTCAGTAGCTCACCCAATCCAGAATTTTTGAGAGGCATCAAGCCCTGTGATAACCCGCAAGTATACGGGTTACACTAGTAGAAAAACACCTAATAGTCCCGGTTCATAAGGGCCTTTAGTCCCGGCTCATGAACCGGGACTAATGGCCCGTTAATAATACCTCCACCCATGAGTCCCAGTTCAAACCAGAACCGGGACCAATGTGCCTCCACGTGGCCTTGTGCGCCGAGCCTAGTGAGGGGGCCTTTGGTCCCGGTTGGTGGCTCCAACCGGGACCAAAAGGCATCCACGCGTCAGCATTCCAGTGGCTGGGTTTTTTTTTGAAAGGAGGGGAGGTTGGGGGTTTTGGGTGGTTAATTTAGGTGTTTCATATATTGTGTTAGCTAGCTAATTAATAGAGAGAAGTGTCCTCTCTTATGTCCGTGCTTGGTCGATGCTACGTACTATATATACATAAGTGATCGAGAGAACCATTCAGTACAGAAGTTCGTCATGCATACCAAGAGAAGTGATCGATCGACCTCTCCTTCTCCGAGAGATTGGTCGAACAACAAGTTTTCGTATCATGTATCCGACGCTACTGGCTACATTCATGTACAATATGTATAAGATCTCTTAATTACAAACCCCTAGCATTTGAAATCAATTTCCACATGGTATTCTCCGGCTTTACTGATGACGTGGTCAAGAAAGAATCCTGCCAATTCCTCTTGAATTGCTTTCATGCGATCTGGTTCTAGGAGTTCATCCCGCATCTGCCACGTCTAATTTGAAGAAGGGGGTTAATTAATACATATATATGAATGAAACTCAACAAAAATGATGGTGTAATAAAATGAAATTGTGAATATTATTGCTTACGCACTTCATATTGTCTTCTAGAGTAGCCCCGCTTGTTTTTCAAAGTCGCGGTGTGGATGAACTCACACACGTAGTATCCACAGAAATCATTCCCTTCCTCCTGCCACAAGCACTTTACGAGAAATAGACGTCAATCAAACTGATAATGAAGCATTATAAATGGCATTGATGAAAGTATAGCTATAGAATCAACGGCAGATGCGCGCAACTAGCTAGCCAGTAGTACTTACTTTCGGGTATTTATATCACAGCTCCTTCGGCAGTCCCGGAGCTTCTGCGGTGAACTGTTTCCAAACCCTGCAAGACAAAGAAAATAATTATTATTACTTGAGATATCAGGAAATGAACAAAAAGTTGCCGATATGGTGCGAGAATGATCGATTGAACTTACTTGCTGAGCATTTCAGTGATGTCCGCATAGGTTTTGGGATCTTTCCGTCTCGAGTCTAAGACGGTTACTAGTTCACGCTCAAGCTTAATCTCTAGAAGAATATAGTGGTACCTGCGCACGCATGCATAACCCATCAATTACATTACTCTAAGCTCGCTTGAGGAATAAGGGAAACCGAATATGCACACGACAGTAACACTCACGGGCCGTTGTAAAGAAAGAGTGTGGTATCTTTGTTTTAATTTTTGATCAACGATTGTAGCAAGTTGTCCTCGGCCTCTTTGACGTTATTTTCAACCAGAAATACATCTATGATATTTGTGTTAATGAACCCAATATCATAAATTTCTTGTTTTTTGCACTCGACGGTCTTCAATCTGCATAATATATTGAGGATAATTAATTATAAATACATGCAATGAAAGAGCCAAGCTATATATAGAGACTCAATGACAGAAATAGTACTTACAGGCAGTAGCAAAAGACCATTAATTTATCGAGGGCCTTTTGATTGAAGAACTCGAAGAACTCCTCAAATGGAACAGTCAACAGATCATTTGCAACGAGATCGTGCTCCTCTTTAATATGCAGATACAAAGCATTCTTACCCTCAGACTCTCTGCAGGTTTCCATGTACCAATTATGGAATCTTCGCATCATTGTTGTCAGAGATTTTTCATCTTTGATGAGAGGCTTCCCGTACTCGTATCTGTGTTCGTCCACCTCCAAGAAATCAGGAAGTGCATCGTCAGGCAGGTAATCGTCAAGATTTCCATAACCGGCCACCGTCCCCGGAGCATTAGACACATTGAGCGGGGGTCACGATTGCTGTGCTTGTTCACCGAGATGGGCAATTTTTCCCCTTTGCTCGTTGTTTTGACCTTTTAGCACTGACAGTAGTTCCCGACTGCTGGGCTTGGAGATATGTCTGTTCAGTAATGCGCTCATAGTTGGTTCTCGGCGGAGACTTTGGTGGTTTCCTCAGGGCATCGATAGTGCGCGTTGCTTTCCCGGATCTACCTTCTCCTCTGGAGGTGGATGTCTCTTTGCTTTCACCCCTTCAAAGAACTCCTTCACGTGGGTCCGCACAATCGTATCGTTTTCCTCCTCGGACCTCTTGTACGGTAACTTCTCTAGAGGCTTGAGAGATGATGGACCGTATTTGTATTGCCTCCCGCCTCTGGTTGTGCTGCTAGACGCCGGAGCACACAGAGCGGCTGCGGCGTCTGTCTTCTTTTGTGCTTGCTTACGAGGCAGAGGAGAAGGAGTACGACGTGCCGGAGCAGCCGGGGCGGCGGCGGGTCTCTTCCGCCCTTGCTGGGGAGACGGAGAAGGAGGATGCTACTGGCTACTCGGGAGCGCCGGCGCAGGCAAAGAAGGAGGCGGAGTGCCGCGTGTGCCCTGATCATCACTCGCCGGAGGAGGAGGCGGTGGAGGAGGCGGAGTGCCCTGACTCGCCGGAATAGGAGGAGGAGGCGGAGGCGTCCAGTTCAGAAGGTTGATGAGCTCCTTCTTCCATAGGCATGGAGTCTTCAGAGCAGAACCCAGCCTAGTCTCCCCTTCACCGGTAGGGTGGTCAAGCACGAGGTCCTCAAATCCCTCCGTTATTTCATCCACCATCACCTTAGCATATCCTTTTGGAATCGGCTGGCAGGGATAAGTTGTGCCGGGTCCACTAGGATAAACTTGGCCAACAGCCGCCTTGACCTTCAATGTCATCCATCGCGCCATCATGTGGCAATTTTGAGATTCCATGATACCATCCACGGGATAGCTGGCAGGAGCCGTCAAGACATGCTCCGGCTAAAGCAGCTCAGTGGAAGCCACGCTGCTTCTCCGCTGAGATGGTGGGGTAGCTTCGGGGGAAGCTTTGGCAGGTCGTTTGTTGCGATCTGCTGCTTCTCGTTCCTCTTCTCGATCCTCTAGCCCCATTACCCTTTTGTGCAGCGCCTGCAGTTGGTCTTGCTCCAGTTTCTTACTCCTCTCGTGGGTTTTGTAACCCCCTGCGTCCGAAAAACCAACCTTCCACGGAATGGAGCCTGGCGTGCCTCGTGTCCGTACAGGGTGCTCAGGATTCCCAAGGGCCATTGTGAGCTCGTCCTTCTCCCTGTTTGGAAGGAACGTCCCTAGCTGCGCTGCATCGATATAGTGTCGAAGGTTCTTGACTGGTATTTCCAGTTGCTCGTCCGTCCACTGGCAAAACCCTGTTACAGGGTCCAAGGTTCCGCCAGAACCGAAGAATCAAGTGTGGCAACGGTCTGTCCATCTCATTGTCTCTGGTTCGATCCCTATTTCAAGCAGATCATTCTCAGCCTTGGACCACTTAGGCTGGGCTTGCAGGTAGCCACCTGACCCCGTGCGATGGTGAAGCGTCTTCTTCACAGCATTTTTCTTGTTTGTGTCCGACATCTTCTTACTCTTTTCCGATGTCTTGTGGGCCACAAATGCGGGCCAGTGATCTTTGATCTTCTCATATTTGCCGATGAATTCTGGTGTCTTTTTATTTTTGACAAACTGGTTCAGCTCTTTCCTCCACCTCCTCATTAGGGTTGCCATCTTCTTAAGAGCACAAGAATTGACTAATTCCTCTTTAACTGGCTTCTCCGGATCCTCCTCTGGCGGTAGGGTGAAATTTGCCTTCAGCTGAGTCCAAAGATCTTCTTTCTGCATATCATTGACATAAGACACCTCAGGGTCTTCCTCCTTAGCCTTATACCATTGCTGGATGCTAATCGGGATCTTGTCCCTAACAAGAACCCCGCACTGAGAAGAAAATGCCTTCCTTGTCCGGATGGGTTCAATCGGTTCGCCGTCGGGCGCCATTTCTATGATCTCAAACTTTTCATCCGAGCTCAACTTTTTCTTCGGGCCTCGTCTCCTTACCGAAGTTGTGCTCCATTCGGAGGGCTAAAAATTATAAGGAAGAAAGACGAGAGTAACTAATATGTGTACATATACCAAAACAATGGAAGCATCAATTAACTAGTCAGCACGGGCTTAACTAATATATATATACCTGGCCGGGCTCGGTTCGGTCACCGGAGCAGTCAGCATGGTCTCCTTCTTGTTCCTCCATTGTGTCATCAGAGCCATCATGAACATAGTCCTATTCTTGTACCGGCATTAATGGGCCGAAGCCATCATGAACATAGCCCTCTTCTTCACCCCGTTCTTCCAGCTGACCAACGGAGTCGAGGACAAATGACGCAACTTCATCCCTTCCATTTGCGATTATGTCCCTCAATATCGCTTCTGTTTCTTCGTCTCGGCAGTGCTCCATAGTTTCTGCAAATATTTACAACATGTTTATATATGGTACAGATGGCAAACGTTGAACTAGCCAGCTAATCACAATAAGGAATCATGTTAGTGGCCTCGACGCTGCTTCTCTAGGGTTTGGGGTCGCCTCGACACAACAACGCTTCGAGAGAGTTAATTTGTCGGGTAGGGGTGCGGCGGGAGGGGGTAGGAGACCAACATCATTTTCTCTCTAGGGTTTGGGTGTCCTCAAGAGTTTTGGTCGAGAGAGAGGGCCGAGGGGGGCTGGTATTTATATCGACCGCCCCTCATGTCAAAGTTATCTCGAGGGGGTTATATCGACAATGACGCGACAACGACGAGAAAGGAAAATAATTAAGAAAAAGGAAGAAAAGAGGAAGAAGGAAGAAGGAAGAAGAAGAAGAAAAAAGAGGAGAAGAAGAAAGGAATAGAGGAGAAGAAGAAAAAATAGAATTTTTTTTTCTATTTTTTCTTCTTCTCCTCTATTCCTTTCTTCTTCTCCTCTTCTTTTCCTTCTTTTTTCCTCTTCTTATTTATTTCTCCTCTTCTTCCTCTCCTCTTCTTCATCTTCTTATTTTCCTTTTTCCTCTCATTCTTTTTCTTGTTCTTTCTTTCTTCTTCCTATTTTCTTCCTTCGACCCTCTCGATCCCCCGACCCTAGAAACCTCGAACCCTCGACCCTTGACCCCTTAACGACCCTCTACCCTAGTTCCCGACCCTCGACCCCTCGACGATCCTCGACACCCTCGTTCCCGATAAAAATTAAGAAGAAGAAGAAGAAAAAGAGGAGAAAAAAAGGAGAAGAAGCTCCTCTATTCCTTCTTCTTTTCCTCTTTTTTTCTTCTTCTTTCTCTTCTTCCTCTCCTTGTCTTCTCCTTCTTCTTCTCCTTCTTTCTCTACTTATTTTACTTTTCCTTATTTTACTTTTTCCTCTCCACTAACATAAAATGCACTATCCTAAAATGCAACAAACATAAAATGCACTAAATTGATCAACTAACCTAAAATCAGTGATAAAATGCACTAACCTAAAATCGATATCTACTAACAACTTAAAAAAATAATACATATATGAAAAAATGCATATATGAAAAAAAAACATCATCATATCATCAACAGAAAAAATAGTATTTTTTCTAAAAATCTATCTTTTGCATATATACATCAACATATATATACACTAACCTAAAATGCACAAAAATGCTATCGGAGAGGGGGTATATCGACCCCCCTCATGTATCCACATACATACATCTATACATACATATATACTTACATATATGTATAAATTTTTGCAGATATAAAGTTTTGCATATATAAAGTTTTTCTAAAATCTAACTTTTGCATATATGAACATATATACATAGAGAACATATACATATATACACAGAGAACATATACATAAAATGCACAAAAAAATAAGAGGAAAGGGCGCCGGCGGCCGGACCGAAGGCGGCGACGTGTGGTCGGGGCGACGGTGACGGGGTTGGGGAAGGGGCGGCGCGCGCGGCGATGGCGATGGGGTTGGGGAA
>NC_057801.1:99105543-99106233 GCF_018294505.1 Triticum aestivum
GGCGAGAAGAAACAGATGGATTTTGGCGAAAACTGCTAAGTGTTGTATATATACGAAGGGCATTGGTCCCGGTTCGTGACTCCAACCGGGACTAATGCCCCCCTTTAGTCCCGGTTGGTGCCACCAACCGGGACCAAAGGCCTCTTTTTCGGCAACCCAAAGGGCGGGAACCGACAGCCTTTGGTCCCGGTTGGTGGCACCAACCGGGACTAATGCCCACCCTTTAGTCCCGGTTGGTGCCACCAACCGAGACCAAAGGCCTCTGTGCTGCCCGCCTCGGGGCCAAAGTTTAGTCCCACCTCGCTAGTCGAGAGGGGCGCGCAGTGGTTTATAAGCCCCACTGCCGCACCCCTCTCGAGCTCCTCTCCACCGCAGGCTTTCGGGGCTACTTGCTATTGCTTTGCCTGATGGCCCTTCTGGGTCTACTGCGGGCCTGAATCCTGGCCCATAATAGGGTTTCTAGTCGTATTCAGGTCGTGGGGGCCCAGTAGGAGGCATTTTTTTTGTTTTCTTTACTTATTGTTGCTATATTTATTTTTTTCCAGTTTTTTTCTTTTGTTTTCTGCATTATTTATTTTCTTTTGTTTTTGCTTTATTTTTTAATTATTTTTGCTTTTAGTTTTAGGAAACTTATAAACTTTCTGTTAGTGCCATTAGTTTTCAAATTTGAAAACACTTTATTTGTTTTTT
>NC_057801.1:99106243-99148743 GCF_018294505.1 Triticum aestivum
TGGCGAAAACTGCTAAGTGTTGTATATATACGAAGGGCATTGGTCCCGGTTCGTGACTCCAACCGGGACTAATGCCCCCCTTTAGTCCTGGTTGGTGCCACCAACCGGGACCAAAGGCCTCTTTTTCGGCAGCCCAAAGGGCAGGAACCGGCGGCCTTTGGTCCCGGTTGGTGGATCCAACCGGGACTAATGCCCACCCTTTAGTCCCGGTTGGTGCCACCAACCGGGACCAAAGGCCTCTGTGCTGCCCGCCTCGGGACCAAAGTTTAGTCCCACCTTGCTAGTCGAGAGGGGCGCGCAGTGGTTTATAAGCCCCACTGCCGCACCCCTCTCGACCTCCTCTCCACCGCAGGCTTTCGGGCCTACTTGCTATTGCTTTGCCTGATGGGCCTTCTGGGCCTACTGCGGGCCTGAATCCTGGCCCATAGTAGGGTTTCTAGTCGTATTCAGGCCGTGGGGGCCCAGTAGGAGGCATTTTTTTGTTTTTTTGTTTTCTTTACTTATTGTTGCTATATTTAATTTTTTTCCAGTTTTTTCTTTTGTTTTCTGCATTATTTATTTTCTTTTGTTTTTTGCTTTATTTTTTAATTGTTTTTCCTTTTAGGTTTAGGAAAATTATAAACTTTCCGTTAGTGCCATTTGTTTTCAAATTTGAAAACACTTTTTTTTTGTTTTTTTCTTGCTTTATTTATTTTGTTTTGTTTCTACTTACAACAAAATACTTATTGTTGTTTTTTTTCTTTTGTTTTCTGCATTATTTATTTTCTTTTGTTTTTTCCTTTATTTTTTAATTGTTTTTGCTTTTAGTTTTAGGAAAATTATAAACTTTATGTTAGTGCCATTAGTTTTCAAATTTGAAAACACTTTTTTTGTTTTTTTGTTTTCTTTCTTGATTTATTTATTTTATTTTGTTTCTACTTACAACAAAATACTTATTGTTGCTATTTTTAATTATTACGAGGGCCGAACCATAAGACATTAAAGCATTTCAAATGAACTCTAAAAATGTTGAAAGTTGGCATGGTATCATAAATTGACCCACATAGCATGTGCATGTACAAAACGGACAATGGTATCATACTCGTCAGTTACAAAGTTGGCATGGTATCATCATAATAGTTGCGGGAGAAAGTCTTCACTTTTTCTTCGCTTGTGTCATTTGCTTATTGAGCAGTAACCATGGATAATCTTCATCGTTTATCAGGATGCTGGGGTCAGCCTTGACTTTGAAGGGAGGAATTTCATGAAACTTTTCATAATCTTCAGACATGTCTGTCTTGTCCTCCACTCCCACGATGTCCCTTATTCCTGAAAGAACTATGTGGCGCTTTGGCTCATTGTATGATGTATTCGCTTCCTTATCTTTTCTCTTTCTCGGTCTGGTAGACATGTCCTTCACATAGATAACCTGTGCCACGTAATTGGCTAGGACGAACGGTTCGTTAGTGTACCCAAGATTTTTCAGATCCACTGTTGTCACTCCGTACTGTGGGTCTACCTGTACCCCGCCTCCTGACAGATTGACCCATTTGCACTTAAACAAAGGGACCTTAAAATCTACTCCGTAGTCAAGTTCCCATATGTCCACTATGTAACCATAATATGTGTCCTTTCCCCTCTCGGTTGTTGCATCAAAGCGGACACCGCTGTTTTGGTTGGTGCTCTTTTGATCTTCGTCAATCGTGTAAAATGTATTCCCATTTATCTCGTATCCTTTCCAAATCAATACAGTCAAAGATGGTCCCCTGGACAACAAGTAAAGCTCATCACAAACAGTGTTGTCACCTCTGATACGTGCTTCCAACCAACTGCTGAAAGTCCTGATGTGTTCACATGTAATCCAGTTGTCACACTGCTCCGGGTGTTTGGAGCGCAGACTGTTCTTGTGTTCATCGACATACGGGGTTACCAAGGTAGAGTTCTGTAGAACTGTGTAGTGTGCTTGAGACCAAGAATATCCGTCCCTGCATATTATTGAGTCCCTTCCAAGCGTGCCTTTTCCAACCAGTCTCCCCTCATACCATGATTTAGGGAGCCCTATCTTCTTAAGGCCAGGAATGAAGTCAACACAAAACCCGATGACATCCTCTGTTTGATGGCCCATGGAGATGCTTCCTTCTGGCCTAGCGCGGTTACGGACATATTTCTTTAGGACTCCCATGAACCTCTCAAAGGGGTACATATTGTGTAGAAATACGGGGGCCAGAATGACAATCTCGTCAACTAGATGACCTAGGACGTGCGTCATGATATTGAAGAAGGATGGTGGGAACACCAGCTCAAAACTGACAATACATTGCACCACATCACTCCTTAGCCTTGGTATGATTTCTGGATCGATCACCTTCTGAGAGATTGCATTGAGGAATGCACATAGCTTCACAATGGCTAATCGGACATTTTCCGGTAGAAGCCCCCTCAATGCAACCGGAAGCAGTTGCGTCATAATCACGTGGCAGTCATGAGACTTTAGGTTCTGAAACTTTTTCTCTTCCATATTTATTATTCCTTTTATATTAGACGAGAAGCCAGTCGGGACCCTCATACTAAGCAGGCATTCAAAGAAGATTTCCTTCTCTTCTTTGGTAAGAGCATAGCTGGCAGGACCTTCATACTGCTTTGGAGGCATGCCGTCTTTTTCGTGCAAACGTTGTAGGTCCTCCCGTGCCTCAGCTGTATCTTTTGTCTTCCCATACACGCCCAAGAAGCCTAGCAGATTCACGCAAAGGTTCTTCGTCACGTGCATCACGTCGATTGAAGAGTGGACCTCTAGGTATTTCCAGTAGGGTAGGTCCCAAAATATAGATTTCTTCTTCCACATGGGTGCGTGTCCCCCAGCGTCACTCAGAACAGCTAGTGCGCCTGGACCCTTTCCAAAGATTACGTGTAAATCATTGACCATAGCAAGTACGTGATCACCGGTACGCATGGCGGGCTTCTTCCGGTGATCTACCTCTCCTTTGAAATGCTTGCCTTTCTTTCGACATTGATGGTTGGTCGGAAGAAATCGACGATGGCCCAGGTACACATTCTTCCTGCAGCTTGCCAGGTATATACTATCAGTGTCAAGTAAACAGTGCGTGCATGCGTGGTATCCCTTGTTTGTCTGTCCTGAAAGGTTACTGAGAGCGGGCCAATCGTTGATGGTCACGAACAACAACGCCTTTAGGTTAAATTCCTCCTATTTGTGCTCATCCCACGTATGTACACCGTTTCCATTCCACAGCTGTAAAAGTTCTTCAACTAATGGCCTTAGGTACACATCAATGTCGTTGCCGGGTTGCTTAGGGCCTTGGATGAGAACTGGCATCATAATGAACTTCCGCTTCATGCACATCCAAGGAGGAAGGTTATACATACATAGAGTCACGGGCCAGGTGCTGTGATTGCTGCTCTGCTCCCCGAAAGGATTAATGCCATCCGCGCTTAAAGCAAACCATACGTTCCTTGGCTCACTTGCAAACTCATCCCAGTACTTACGCTCGATTTTTTCCCCACTGCGACCCGTCAGCGGGTGCTCTCAACTTCCCGTCTTTCTTACGGTCCTCACTGTGCCATCGCATCAACTTGGCATGCTCTCTGTTTCTGAACAGACGTTTCAACCGTGGTATTATAGGAGCATACCACATCACCTTCGCAGGAACCCTCTTCCTGGGGGGCTCGCCGTCAACATCACCAGGGTCATCTCGTCTGATCTTATACCGTAATGCACCGCATACCGGGCATGCGTTCAGATCCTTGTACGCACCGCGGAAGAGGATGCAGTCATTAGGGCATGCATGTATCTTCTGCACCTCCAATCCTAGAGGGCATACGACCTTCTTTGCTGCGTATGTACTGTCGGGCAATTCGTTATCCTTTGGAAGCTTCTTCTTCAATATTTTCAGTAGCTTCTCAAATCCTTTGTCAGGCACAGCATTCTCTGCCTTCCACTGCAGCAATTCCAGTACGGTACCGAGCTTTGTGTTGCCATCTTCGCAATTGGGGTACAACCCTTTTTTGTGGTCCTCTAACATGCGATCGAACTTCAGCTTCTCCTTTTGACTTTCGCATTGCGTCCTTGCATCGACAATGACCCGGCGGAGATCATCATCATCGGGCACATCGTCTGGTTCCTCTTGATCTTCAGCAGCTTCGCCCGTTGCAGCATCATCGTGCACATCGTCTGGTTCCTCTTGATCTTCAGTAGCATCACCGTATTCAGGGGGCACATAGTTGTCATCGTACTCTTCTTCTTCGCCGTCTTCCATCATAACCCCTATTTCTCCGTGCCTCGTCCAAACATTATAGTGTGGCATGAAACCCTTGTAAAGCAGGTGGGTGTGGAGGATTTTCCGGTCAGAGTAAGACTTCGTATTCCCACATATAGGGCATGGACAACACATAAAACCATTCTGCTTGTTTGCCTCAGCCACTTCGAGAAAATCATGCACGCCCTTAATGTACTCGGAGGTGTGTCTTGAACCGTACATCCATTGCCGGTTCATCTGCGTGCATTATATATAATTAAGTGTGTCAAAAATCATTACAGAACATCATGAATAGATAATTAAGTGACCAAATTAATAGAAGTTCATCATCACATTAAAACCAAAGTACATACATAGTTCTCATCTAACAACATAAAGCTCTGCAGAGCATCTAAATTAATTAAACCATACACTGAAACTATGTAAAACATTTCAATGCGAAAACAAATGCGATCATAATCGCAACCAATGTAACAACTGATCCAACGGCATAATGATACCAAGCCTCGGTATGAATGGCATATTTTCTAATCTTTCTAATCTTCAAGCGCATTGCATCCATCTTGATCTTGTGATCATCGACGACATCCGCAACATGCAACTCCAATATCATCTTCTCCTCCTCAATTTTTCTAATTTTTTCCTTCAACAAATTGTTTTCTTCTTCAACTAAATTTAACCTCTCGACAATAGGGTCGGTTGGAATTTCCGGTTCAACAACCTCCTAGATAAATAAAATCTATGTCACGTTGGTCGGCATAATTGTCATAAACAATAAATGAACCAATAGTTATGAAAAGATAATATATACCACATCTGAATCATAGACAGGACGAGGGCCGACAGGGGCGGATACCAAAACCATCGCACTATATAAGATGCAATAATAAAAGTAAGAAAATTATACAAGTATCTATATAAACATACAAGTAAGAGTTTTTTTTCCTTTCATAAAGAAGATAAGAACAAGAGGCTCACCACAGTGGTGCCGGCGACGAGATCGGCGTGGGCGATCGACGGCGGTGAAGACGGGGACGGGACGTGATGGACCGCTAAACCTAGACAAATATTGAGAAAAATGGAGCTTGGAGGTGGAGCTTGGAGAGGAGAAAGCTTAAGTAGTGTGGCTCGGGCATTCCATCGAACACCTCATGTGCATAGGAGGTGAGCTAGAGCACCACAAAGCTCTCTCCTCGCCGGCCACGAAAAACAGAGCAGTGAGAGTGCTCTGCTCGCAGGGTATATATAGGCAATTAATTGGTCCCGGTTCGTGGCTTGAACCGGGACTAAAGGGAAGCCTTTGGTCCCAGTTCATTCCCCCAACCGAGACCAATGGTCGTGGGCCAGGAGCAAGGCACATTGGTCCCGGTTCGTCCCACCAACCGGGACCAAAAGGTCCAGACGAACCGGGACCAATGGCCCACGTGGCCCAGCCGGCCCCCGGGGCTCACGAACCGGGTCCAATGCCCCCATTGGTCCCGGTTCTGGATTGAACCGGGACTAATGGGCTGACCCAGCCTGGACCATTGCCCCCTTTTCTACTAGTGATAGTTGTAGCCTCTTTCGATAAGTAAGAGTGTCGCACCCAACCAGGAGCTAAAGGTAGAACAAATACTCTCTCAAGTCCTATCGGCCACTGATACGACTCTACGCACGCTTGACGTTCGCTTTACCTAGAACAAGTATGAAACTAGAAGTACTTTGTAGGTGTTGTTGGATAGCTTTGCAAGATAATAAAGAACACATAAATAAAAAGTAGGGGCTGTTTAGATAAAGATGCAATAAAGTAAATATAACGAGTGTGGAAAAGTGGTGGTAGGAGTTGTGAAATTGTCCCTAAGCAATTGACTACTTTACTAGACCGATAGCAAGTTTTATGTGGGAGAGGCCACTGCTAGCATATCATCCCTGACTTGGAATTCTATGCACTTATGATTGGAACTATTAGCAAGCATCCGCAACTACTAACGTTCATTAAGGTACAACCCAACCATAGCATTAAGATATATTGGCCCCCCTTCAATCCCGTATGCATCAATTTCTATGTTAGGTTGAAGCTTCTGTCACTCTAGCCCTCCAATACATAGTCCTATCAACATAGAACTAACCCTATGGTGTGATCCATGCGCGCGCTCATATGATGGGCACCAAAGGATAGCAACATAAACACAAGCAAATTAGATCAATCATAGCAATTCATCAACCACCAACAGGACAACGAAATCCTACTCAGACATCATAGGATGGCAACACATCATTGGAAAATAATATGAAGCATAGAGCACCATTTTCAAGTAGAGGGTACAGCGGGTTGCAGGAGAGTGGACCCCTGTAAATAGAGGGGGGAAGGTGATGGAGATGTTGGTGAAGATGGCGGAGGTGTTGGTGAAGATCGCGGTGATGATGATGGCCCCCGGCGGCGTTCCGGCGCCACCGGAAGCAAGGGGGAGAGAGCCCCCCTTATTCTTCTTGTTCCTTGACCTTCTCCCTAGATGGGAGAAGGGTTTCCCCTTTGGTTCTTGTCTCCCATGGAGTGGGAGGGGCGAGAGCCCCTCCAAGATTGGATCTATCTCTCTGTTTTTGCGTTCTGGAATTCTGCCATGGCACCGTTTCCTTAATATCTGGAGATCCGTAACTCCAATTGGATTGAAACCTTCGCCCAGATCATTTTCCAAAAATTAGCTTTCTTGCGGCCAAAGAAGGGCATCAACCGCCTTACAGGTGGCCAGGATGGTGGGGGCACGCCCACTTTAAGTGGGCGTGGGCCCCTATCTCGTGGCCACCTCGGGCATCGTCTCGCATTGATTCTTCCTCCCAAAAATCACAAATATTCTAAAATAATTCTCCGTCCATTTTTATCCCATTTGGACTCCATTTGATATGGGGTTTCTGCGAAACATAAAACATGCAATAGACAAGAATTGGCACTAGGCACTGGATCAATATGTTAGTCCCAAGAAATAATATAAAAAGTGGCCAAAAGAATATGAAAGTTGTAGAATATTGGCATGGAACAATCAAAAATTATAGATACGAAGGAGATGTATCAGCATCCCCAAGCTTAATTCGTGCTAGTCCTCGAGTAGGTAAATGATAAAAAAGATAATTTTTGATGTGGAATGCTACCTAGCATAATCTTGAGCATGTGTCTAATCATGGCATGAATATTAAGACACGAGTGATTCAAAGCAATAGTCTATCATTTGACATAAATACAATAATACTTCGAGCGTACCTATAAAGCAATCATGTCTTTTCAAAACAACAAGGCCAAAGCAAGCTTATCCCTACAAAATCATATAGTTTGGCCATGCTTCATTTTTGTCACACAAAATGCCGCCATCATGCACAACCCCGATGACAAGCCGAGCAATTGGTTCATACTTTTTAACGCGCTTCAGCTTTTTCAACCCTCACGCAATACATGAGCGCCAGCCATGGATATAGCACTATAGGTGGAATAGAATATAATGATGGAGGTTATGTGGAGAAGACAAAAAACGAGAAAGTCTCACATCCAAGCGGCTAATCAACGGGCTATGGAGATGCCCATCAATTGATGTCAATGCGAGGAGTAGGGACTGCCATGCATCGGATGCACTAAGAGCTATAAGTGTATGAAAGCTCAACAAAAGAAACTAAGTGGGTGTGCATCCAACTTGCTTTCTCATGAAGACCTAGGGCATTTGAGGAAGCCCATCGTTGGAATATACAAGCCAAGTTCTATAATGAAAATTCCCACTAGTATATGAAAGTGATAACATAGGAGACTCTCTATATGAAGAACATGGTGCTACTCTGAAGCACAAGTGTGCAAAAAGGATAATAACATTGCCCCTTTTCTTTTTCTTTTTTTCTTTTTTTTCTTTTTGGGTGGGCTTTTTTGGCCCCCTTTTTTATTTAGGCTTCTTTGGCCTTTCCTTTTTTTATTTTTTTATTTTCCTTTTTTATGGGGCAATGTTCTATAATGATGATCATCACACTTTTATTTACTTACAACTCGATATTACAACTCGATACTGGAACAAAGATATGATTGTATATTTATGCTTCCGGCGGTGTACCAGGATGTGCAATGATCTAGCGTAGCAATGACATCAAAAAACGGACAAGCCATGAAAACATCATGCTAGCTATCTTACGATCATGCAAAGCAATATGACAATGAATGCTCAAGTCATGTATATGATGATGATGAAAGTTGCATGGCAATATATCTCGGAATGGCTATGGAAATGCCATGATAGGTAGGTATGGTGGCTGTTTTGAGGGAGATATAAGGAGGCTTATGTGCGATAGAGCGTATCATATCATGGGGTTTGGATGCACCGGCGAAGTTTGCATCAACTCTCGAGGTGAGAAAGGGCAATGCACGGTTGTTGGTGTCAAAACCGGCGGATCTCGGGTAGGGGGTCCCGATCTGTGCGTCTAAGGATAATGGTAACAGGAGGCAATGGACGCGATGTTTTACCCAGGTTAGGGCCCTCTCGATGGAGGTAAAACCCTACTTCCTGCTTGATTGATATTGATGATATGGGTATTACAAGAGTTGATCTACCACGAGATCGTAGAGGCTAAACCCTAGAAGCTAGCCTATGATGATTATGATTCTGTCTCTAAGGACTAAACCCTCCGGCTTATATAGACACCGGAGAGGGCTAGGGTTTACATGGAGTCGGTTACAAAGAAGGAAATATAATATCCGGATCGCCAAGCTTGTCTTCCACGCAAAGGAGAGTCCCATCCGGACACGGGATGAAGTCTTGAGTCTTATATCTTCACGGTCCAACAGTCCGGCCAAAATATATAGTCCGGTTGTCCGGATACCCCCTAATCCAGGACTCCCTCAGTAGCCCCTGAACCAGGCTTAAATGACGATGAGTCCGGCGCGCAGTTTTGTCTTCGGCATTGCAAGGCGGGTTCCATCTCCGAATACTCCAAAGTAATTATCGAACACTTAGATCGTGTCCGGATCTACTAGATGATCTCTGCATACCACCGTAGAGATAATGATACTTCACAAATTCGAACTGCTGACAACTTTAGACAAGGTGACATGACATCACAGTCGGGTCATTATTCGAACGTTTTCCCACAACTAGCCATAGCGCATATTGCGAGGCGGTTTCCTCGGTACGTCTTGTCAAGGCAGAGATCATGTCCCCTTATCACGGGATTTCCATCAATATGGGTATGGGTAACCCAACCGCGCAATCGATCATGGCGCTTGGCAAATAAGCGATTCTCAATGGGAAAGTGGGGAGGCACACCGTTCTCATTGCCTCTATAAAGGGATAAGGATTCCCCATTTTCACCCATGCCTTCTTCCTCCTATGCTTATCCATTCCCACACCCTCGAGCTCCAGTGCCCTAGTTAACGCTTTCTCCGCATAGCCAAACATGTCCGGAGCAGGAGGCAAGTGGGTGGCCTCCACTGTGAAGGAGGAGCATATTGCGAAGCTTCGGGCGACCGGATACTTGGCTGCAGACATCGCGCACCGGCTACCGGACGAAGGGCAGATCATTCCAACTCCGGAACCCCATGAGAGGGTCGTGTTTCTCGCCCACTTCGTCCATGGACTGGGATTTCCACTTCATCCCTTCGTCTGCGGGCTCATGTTCTACTATGGGCTAGATTTCCATGATCTAGCCCCAAATTTTGTCCTCAACATCTCAGCGTTTATCGTCGTGTGCGAGGCCTTCCTCCGCATCAAACCTCACTTCGGCTTGTGGCTACGAATCTTCTGCATGAAGCCGAAGATCGTGAGCGGCCAACAAGCGGAGTGTGCGGGCTCCATGGTGGGCAGGATGCCCAATCTTACCTGGCTTGATGGCTCCTTCGCGGAGACCATTAAAGGGTGCCAATCGGGGTGGTTCTACATCACCGAGCCACGCGACGCCAACTGGGCGGCGGCCCCTGAATTCCGATCTAGAATTCCCATGCGGCTCACCTCTTGGGAAAAGAAGGGCATGGCCTGGGGCGAGCCTGTGGAGCTGACCGGACTTCTAAACTGCATTAAGAACATGATGGACAAGAAAATTAAACTTGTCAACATGGTCCAGGTCATGCTTGTCCGCCGGCTTCTTTTGTGCCAAAGACGGGCATTTAATCTGTGGGAGTTCGTCCCGGCCGAACACCAGACGCTTCAAAAGCTCTACGGCATGACACACAAAGGTGCGTGGAAGGCGCTATTCAAGGCCTTCGAAATACCTCCTCCAACATCCGAGGACCGTGGACTTCACGCCACGCGTCTCCCCCGTCCGGTAAGTTCTCTGACTATCACCGGATGTAGTTTTTCCCAGTGTACTCATGGGAGGATCTTAAATCATTGTGTGTATTTGATCAGGAGTACATGGAGACAGCAGAGCGGATTGACTGTCCGGCCCCACTGCAAGAGGGTCTAGCAGAAGCTCTCCTGCAGAGATGCTAGTCCCGGAAAAGCAGGCCGAAAAGAAGGCCCAGGGACCAGGAAGGGTCTCTAGCGTAAGGTCGTACCGGATGCCTCATCCGAGGATGATGAGGCACACTCCTCCCCCCAAGGGGAGGAGGAAGAGGAAAGGGCCACCCCATCTAGAGAGGACGATGGGCTTAAGAAGGCGGCCCATGGGACCAGGAAGGGTCCCCGGTGCAAGGCCAGCATACCCTCGTCGTCCAAAGACGATGATGCAGATTCCTCCTGCGGAGGCGGGGGAAACACGAAGAAACTCTGCCTCCCCGCAATGGGGAGGAGAAGAAGAGGAAAGCCGCCCCGGAGGGGGAGGCTAGGACGCCCAAGTAGGGAAAGGCGTCCCTTCCGGATTACTCCACCACGGCTGCCTATAGCGAGGAGGACTAGCTGCCCAGGGGGAAGCCCCTAGTAAGATCGTAAGTATCCGCACTCTGTTGTACTTTAGTACGACTTCGCTTCATAGTCTGTTATAACACCGAACACATATATGCAGTCCGGCCAGGGTCCATCCCGAGGTATCCCCTTCGGATGGGTCCTTGAGTGATTCGGCGATGAACTCGCTCCCGACGGCCACTACCCCTCGGCCTGCGGACGACATAGAGGTGTTGTCCCAAAGGTTTCCCGAGCAGGGGGAGGTGACTCTGGAGATGCCCCAAGGCGAAATCCCAGATGCCGGGTATGCGGGGCGTAAGATCCCTGCGGATTGTGCCGACGAGAGCCGCAGCAAGCCGGGCCCTCAGCCGGACACTGTACCGGAACCTCTAATGGTTCCAGATTCGGGCAGGCGGCCCCTCGCTAAGGAGGGCGAGCCGCCCGTGCCGATGACTTCCGTTATGCTAGAGGCATCGGGTAGTCTGCTGGAAGCGTTTCGCGGCGCCTGCATGGATGAAGAACACCATACTCTTATGAGTGCGGTGATTTAGAAGGTTCTGTCTACCAAGAGCGGGCTAACCGAAGCCTGCACCAGCCTCCTGACAGACTTTGAGGTAAGTAATCAAAAATGTGTGAAATTATCACCCGATAGGTAGTAGCCCCTGATACTCTGTTTGGCGTTCGGAACGAAAAGCCAAACGGAGGGTCGATTATAATCCACAGTAGTCTAATAGTAGGTGTGCATGTGAATAAGCAGGCGGTGCTGCTTGCCGCTGCTACCCGCACAGCCGAGGTCGCCGGACTTAAATGGGACCTGGAGCAGGCACAGGGAGAGCTCGGCCTCGCAAAGAGGCAGCTCGAAGAGAACAAAGGTGAGTGATTCCCCGTTCGCATATCATAAATAATAGAAAAAATTGGTGATGCTAACGACAAAGCGTCGTGACTTTGTAATAGGGACCACAACCGAAGTGGCGTCCCTGAAGAAAGCGTTGTCCGAGGCCGAAGACAAGGCAGCCATGGAGCGCATTGAGCGCGAAAAGCAGAATGCTAGGGTGGGCGAGGTACAGCAAGAGCTCCAGGAATGCCCGATGCCGAGGAGGGGAGCTCGACAGAGAAGCTGTTCTGGTCCCAATATGCTGGGGCCGAACACCCGATGCCTCTGGGTGACCAATTGAAGCAATTGGTTGAACTCCACAGGGCGGCCAAAGTGGCTATGAAAGATTTCATAGTCCGGATGCAGCCTGGTGAGCCATTGCCCGCTAGCTACTTCGGCCTGATAAAGCGGATGGTAAATGCCTGTCCACGGCTTGATGTGATCAAGCGATCCGTTTGCATTGAGGGTGCCCGCCGGGCCTTTGCCCATGCTGGATGCGGAGAAGCTGGTGAATGACGGACCTCCGGAGGGCAAGGCGTGTTGCTGTCCCGAAAAATATTATGATGGCGTGATGAAAGGCGCTCGTCTCGTGGCCAATGAATGTACCAAGGACATGATCTTTGAGTGAATGTACTCTTGTCGTTATTGTAATATAAAGACGAAGTTACCTACACTATATAGCGCTTTTTGATTTGAAATATTACCTTCTGTGCGGCTGTTTAGAAAATTCTGAAAGTAGGCCAGTCGTCGGCTTCCGCCCCCACATAACTAGTACCGGGGTGTTCCTGGAAAAACCCAGACACTCTTTATCCAAATTTTTGGTCCCTGAAGGAGGTGTTTGGCGCAGCGAACAAGGCAATCGGACTATGCGGCTTTATAACTTTCACTTAGCCATAGAAGTCTACAATTTTAAATTTCGGCGAAGCCCCTAGAATTCGGAAAGCCGAATTGGCGTGCTATATATGCCTAAATCGGACGAGGCGGATTCCTCACCTAAAGCGGAGAAAATCTTGAAGGATTTTAAGACCTCTCGAACAGCGACCAGCTCTCGCCGTATCATGCTGGTCAGTTTTCGGCTTTCTCTATTGAGGTGCTTGTGCGGAAGAACCGAGACACAATCGCAGTAGTACTCCCTGCGCTACCTTAGCCGATATAACGGAACGTAAGGTACCAAAACAAGGGAGCCGGGTAAACCCAACTATTGACCCAAGACATGATTCGGAGCTGATGCATATAATGCTATAAGTTCGGGGTGCCGCACTATTGAAAGTGTCCAGACTTGTCTTGCCGTGTTATGGGGCGCCATAAGGAGCCCCTGGCAAACTGAACGTACCAAGGTGTACGTATGCAATATTAAATAAACATTTATAGAAAAAATGTGCAAATAGGAATAATAAGTTGACGCAATATATTATCAACCACTTATAAATGATATGTCTAAGCGTATGTTTACAATGAATGCGTTAAGCAGAAGTAAATAGGACTATTTGACATGTCCCACCCAAGGGCGGGCTGCATGTAGGTATATAAAACAGGTATAACGATCATGAACAGATTCCACCTGGGTATTCCCTTTGTGCGCAAAGCCTTTTGCCTCGGTTTTCTCCCCTGTCCAAGTCCGGTGATCTGTTTCTTCTGAAGAGGCTGCCCGAAATCTATATCCTGAAAGATAAAAAAATTGGGGGTTATTAAAGTATGTTGCGGCTGAGCCGCACTGTTTGACTGAGGCCCTATTGTGCCTCCGCCTATGCCTATGGTATTTTTAGTGCGTAATTGTGTACGCGCGGCACGAATGCTGCCTTGATGGGGCTGGAGTGGAGGCTGGACTGCTAGTCGCGCTCTTGGCGTGCCTGGCGGTCCTGTTGCGGGGTACTCCGGACTCGCTTGACGGTGTTTGGGGTTGTTGTCACCGGATTGGTGGTTTGCCGGAGAAGGCCGCATTGTACTTCCGCCGCGAGGGCTGCAGTATGTTCTTCTGTACGGAGAGAGCGGTCCATATTTCCGTTGACTTTTATGACCCCGCGAGGTCCTGGCATCTTGAGCTTGAGGTATGCATAGTGTGGTACCACATTGAATCGAGCGAATACGGTTCGTCCAAGCAGTGCATGATAACCACTACGGAAAGGGACGATATCGAAGATTAACTCTTCGCTTCGGAAGTTATCCGGAGATCCGAAGACCACTTCCAATGTTTTAGAGCCCGTGCAACGGGCCTCTACTCTTGGAATTACACCTTTGAAGGTGGTTTTTGTGGGCTTGATCCTCGAAGGGTCGATGCCCATTTTGCGCACTGTGTCCTGATAAAGCAGGTTCAGGCTGCTGCCGCCATCCATAAGGACTCGCGTAAGGTGGAATCCGTTGATGATTGGGTCTAGGACCAATGTGGTTGAACCGCCGTGACGGATGCTGGAGGGTGATCCCTACGATCAAAGGTGATCGGACAGGCTGACCATGGGTTTAATTTTGGGGCGACTGGCTCCATCACGTAGACGTTCCATAGGGCTCGCTTCCGTTCCCGTTTGGGAATATGGGTGGCGTAGATCATGTTGACCATTTTCACCTGGGGGTGGGGGGAATTTCTTCTGTCCCCCTTTGTTCGGACGCCGGGGCTCCTCATCATCGTCGTTGTGTAGGCCCTTGTCCTTGTTTTCGGCGTTTATTTTACCGGCCTGTTTGAACACCCAGCATTCTCTATTAGTGTGGTTTGCCATCTTATTCGGGGTGCCATGAATTTGGCACGAGCGTTCAAGTATGCGGTCCAGACTGGATGGTCCCTAATTGTTTCTTTTGAATGAATTTTTCTGCTGACCGGATTTGGAGCCACTAAATCCGGCGTTGACTGACGTGTCTTTAGTGTTGTCGCTGTTGTTCTGTCGCTTATGTCTGTTGCGCCGTGGCTTGCCATTATTTTCGCGGACATCTGAGGTGCCGAAATTTATAGGCGTGGTGCTACTGCGAGCCAGCCAGCTGTCCTCGCCCGCGCAAAAGCGGGTCATGAGTGTCGTGAGGGCCGCCATGGACTTTGGTTTTTCCTGGCTGAGGTGTCGGGCGAGCCACTCATCACGGATATTATGCTTAAAGGCCGCCAGGGCTTCAGCGTCCGGACAGTCGACTATTTGGTTCTTTTTGGTTAGGAACCGAGTCCAGAATTTCTTGGCTGACTCTCCGGGCTGTTGGGTAATGTGGCTCAAGTCATTGGCATCCGGTGGTCGCACTTATGTGCCCTGGAAGTTGTTGAAGAACGCGTCCTCCAGGTTTTCCCAACTGCCAATGGAATTTGCTGGCAGGCTGTTTAGCTAGTGTCGTGCTGGTGCTTTGAGCTTAAGGGGAAGGTACTTGAAGGCGTGTAGATCGTCACCGCGGGCCATGTGAATGTGGAGAAGGAAATCTTCGATCCATACTGCGGGGTCTGTTGTGCCATCGTATGATTCGATGTTTACGGGTTTGAACTCTTCTGGGAATTCATGATCCCTCAATTTGTAAGTGAAGCAGAGGGGGTGTGCGGCGCCCCTATGCCGGGCTATGTGGCTACGCAGTTCGAATGATTCTGGTTGGCTGTATTCGGCCCGGTCGGACTTTTTGATAGTGTGTCCGGCGTGACGATCATCGTCACTTATTGCGGCGTGCCCCCGCGATCCGTAGATCAATCTGGGCTATCCTGCCTTGTTTTTCCAGTATATCTTGCAGGTCCTGCCTATTACCCCAGGCCATAGTGTAATTGCGTGGGGGTGCGGGCTGGTATTCGGTCTGGTATGTCGTTTTATCCCGGCCACGAGGTGCCCGGTCAGCCGTGTGGCGCTCGAGTCTGTATTCCTCAGCTGCCAGGACTTCAGTCCATCTGTCTGTGAGGAGGTCTTGATCAGCTTGGACCTGCTGCTGCTTCCTTTTCAGGCTCTTCGCAGTGGCCATAAGCCGGCGCTTGAAGCACTCCTGCTCCACGGGGTCCTCAGGCACACCGAATTCATCGTCGCCGAGGCTAATCTCGTCTTCGGAGGGGGCATGTAGTTGTCCTCCTCCGGATATCCGCCCATCGCCTGTTCATTTGGGCTGACCTGCCCGTCTTCCTGCTCGGCCTGCTCGAAGGCAGGCTGATCGGGGTTGTATTCATCTTCGGCACCATCCGGATTGTTTTCGTCTCCTGTGCCGGTATTGCTGTGGCGGGGCTTGGAGCGGCGCCGACGATGCCCATGCTTTGCTTTCTTCCCTGAGGGGTTATCCTCCATTGCCTAATCGCCATTGGTTTCCTTTGGAGTGTCCACCATATATATATCATATGAGGAGGTGGTTGTCCACTGCCGCGTGGGCGATGTTTCCTGTTCTTCTCCTGCATCGTCGTCCATACCTTTGATGTCTTCGGAGTCGAAGTCAAGCACATCGGTTAAATCATCGACTGTGGCAATGAAGTGGGTGGTGGGTGGGCAATGAATTCCTTCGTCGCTTGCTTCCCACTCGAGCCGGACATAGTTCGGCCGAGATTCTCCTGACAAAGAGAGGGACTTTAAAGAGTTCAGCATGTGCCAAAGGGCGAGTGTTGGAAGATATCTGCAGCGGTGAACTCCATTACCGGATCCCAACCAGATTCGGCGGGCTCAGAGGCGCACAAACTAGAACCTACAACCGGATTCGATCTCACGGTGTTGACGGCGCTCGGTCCCGAGCCGACACGGCGCGGCTCCATCCACGGCGGCGTCGCCGGCCACTTCCTCCATGGTGTCGCTCCCTCGGCAGCGACGTCCACATCAGTAGGAGCTCCTGCTGCTTTAGCTCTTGCTCGCACTGCTGCTCTGCTCTTGCTCTCGGTCCCCTGCCTGGTCTGCTCTTGCTATTACTCTTGCTCGCACTACTGCTCTCGCTCTTGCTCTTTCTTGCGATGCTGCTCTGATTTGGCTACACTTCAGTTGACTGAATCGACTTTTGGGTCAGTCGATTTTCAAAGGGTGGGCTCGCCGGGGTGAAGGAAGAACCAGACACAGCAGGGAGGGGGGCTCGCCGGAGAGGTACCCCACTATCTATCTGAGGGTTGAGGATGGGTGCGGTGGTCGCCGGCGGTGGCGGGGCGTTGGCGGGGCGGTGGCGTGGGGATCGCCGGAGAAAAAGCTTGGCACGGGGGGGCCTAGAGGGATGGCCGGGGCGGCGGAGGACCGGCAGTGGGGAGTGTTTTCGGGGCGGGGGGATGCTGTTTCGCTGGTGGTGGCTGGCGGCTCAGGGGGGTGGAGGTTGAAGATGAACCGCAGGCCCTTGATTTCGTATCTAACGGCTGCAAAGTCGACTGACCAGAGATGAAAAAGTCAGTCGACCAACGTGTAGCCTCACCTTGCTAGTGCATTCAGTTTCGACAGCAAAATTCAGTTTCGACAGCAAAATTCAGTTTCGACAGTAAAGTTCAGTTTCGACAGTTAAGTTCAATTTCAACAGTTAAGTTCAAAGATGAGCGGCTGATGTATTTTACATCTAGCACTTTGTGGTTATGTATTTTACGTCATGTATTGGAGATGCTATTAGAATTCCACTCAGGTTAACGTTGTTCGTTGTCTCTCTTGTCCTGCTTCAGCCTCGGCGTCGTACAACTCACCGGAGCTGCTCCAACGATGAAACCCTCCATCACAGAGGAGCAGTACCTCGGGCTCCATCTCCAGACGCCTAAGATCTTCTTCCCCTCCTTCGACAGCAAAGTCAGCCGGAGCATCCTCGCCGGCCAACCCAATCACGCTGAGATCGACATGTCTTTGCCAAAGAGGTTGTACACTTGTTGCATCTCTTTTTTACTCCACATGTTATATATATTGTCCACTGAGCACTCGTAGTAACGGGAAATACGATTATTTTATCCTACTATACGACAAGCACTGAGTTACCAGGCAACTTAGCTATCCGGTATGGACTCTCTTGAAGCCATCATTATTTATCTCTGCGCGTTTGAGTTGTGCATTTGTCGATGGGCCAGGGAGTTGAGCTACTATGGCAGTGGCTTGGGTCCAAAGTAATAGAAGTAGCACAAAAACATTTTTTAGTGTAGGATTTTCCTTGCTCAAGCCTGCCTACTAGAATTGCCAGTGCTTGAAAGGAAAAGTGAATGAAAAACATAGGAATTGGAAAGTTTCCTATGGTACTACTTTTCCTGAATTTGGTGCAAAGGAATGGAGCAAAGGAAAACTGTAGAATTTCTTCCTTTAGTGTCTCCTTGAGAGAAAAACCATAGGAATTCTAATTTCCACTTCTCCTCCTTTTCATATTTCTATTCAACAAGCACAAGACTAAGCTATAGTAGCATAATAGCATTATAACCGTACATTTTCTTGTGGTTTGACTTAATCTCACCATGCTTTTTTGCATCCTGTGATCTTCCAATTGTTGTGAATCAAATACCCAGATTGGCAAAAATTCTGTGTTTTTAAATTCTCTGTTTTGCACGTGCATTCCTATCCTATTCCTGTCTATTTCCTATCCCTACATTGTTATAATCCTCAAATTCAAACAAGCCCTTACTCAATTACTTCTGTTACAGATATGTGTCAAAGAAAACCTTGTGTGGTTTGTCCTGCTCCTGTGGTGCTGTTTTCCACCCCAGCTCAGCTGCTCCAACGACGGAATGGTTCACCACAGCAGGGAACCACTCTCCAGACTGTCTTTCGCTGCCTCAGATCTTCTTCCCTGCCACCGGCAGCCACGACAACTACATTACCATCATCAAGTGAGTAGATGACCTTGAGGACTACACGGGTCCGCAAGAGAGGTCGCGCTCTTCCGTGTCTGCTCACGTTATGCGTCACTTAATATGATGGCATGCTACATTATCATCGCGTTCACCTATTAGACTCCGAGTCAGGTCCAAACTAATGTTGAAACTTGAGTTTTTAAATGGTTGTGGGGTACATAGTGGGGCAGCAATCAATACTATCTGTCTACTATCTGGTTAATCTCCGGTGTCTACTATGAGTTTCATGTTGGGTGCAAACAAACATTAAAGGAGCCATTATTTGTATTTTTTAACTAAAGCTATTATCTGCCTGCTATCATTGGTTTTGGGTCTATCCACAGTTTGCTACCATCACTTTGGATTTGTGCATGCACTCCTTACATAATCTCACTATGTTTTATTCCTATGCATGCCAGTTATTGTACACAATGGAACTGATCATGTAGAGCAAAAGAGACGAGCCTTGTGTGGCAATAAAGTTTCATGCAAACATCGTTCCATGGTGGGCGCAAAGGCAGCCCCCACCCCCTCCACCCATTTCGGATCGTAATCAAGAGGAAGATAACTGTTCTGAGGGGGATTCAGAAGGAGAAGACCACTCCTATTTACTCCATGAGGTCTTCGCTCTAAATTGGCATGTTGATGTTGGTAATATCATGCATATGGTGCCTTGCATTGCTTACTGTATACATTAAAGATGTCATCTGCTTAGTTTAGACATGCTTTGTGTTCATGCCATCTGTTTAGTTTCTTTATCATATATGTGAATCATGCAATGCCATCTTGTCTAGCTAGTCATCATATATGTGAATTTTGCAATGCCACCCTGGTTAGCCAGTCATCTTATATGTGAATTATATCATGCCATCATCTTTTTATTACGTGTTAAATTTGTCAACAATTTTAGTACATTCAATTACTCTTCCTGTGCATCAGCCATTCGGCACGGTCATGGAAAAATCTGGAGTGGAAACATGGTCTTCGGAGAAGACAATGCTATCTGACGAAGCGCATGTCTTGCTGGTTACCGATAGATCCTTAGAGGGGGGATTCAGAGACAGATGACCAGTCATATTCCCCCCCCCCAAGGTGCATGCCCTAACTTGGCAGGGTTATGTTGCTCATATCGTGCGTATGGTATCTTGCATTGCTATGTCATTTGCTTAGTTTAGACATGCCTTGTGTGAATGCCACCTATTTAGTGTCTAATTACGATATATGTGAATTATGCAATGCCATCTTGTTGCAAGACATTATATATGTGAATTATGCAATGTTATTTTGTTGCAAGGCATTATGTATGTGAATTATGCAATGCCATGCTGTTTAGGCAAGCGTCATATATGTGACTTATATCATGCCGTCCTTTTTTTGTATTTCTCATTGCTTTTGTTGACAATGTTTGTATATTCAACTGCTCTTCCTGTGCATCAGCCATTTGAATTGGTGATGGAGAAATCTGGAGTGAAAACAAGGTCTTCAGAGCAAACAATGCTACCTGCTGAAGCCGATATCTTGCTGGTTACAGATAACTCTTCATAGGAGGATTCACAGGCAGATGACCAGTCCTATTATCCCCCTGAGGTGTATGCTCAAACTTGGCAGGGTTATATTACTCATATAATGCATATGTTGTATTGCAATGCTTAGTTTTTACATCATATACACAATATTGAATGCCATCTCCTTAGTTGACACATCATATATGCGATTGCCCTCTGCTCACTTCCTTAGTATATAAATCATATATTTGAATTATGTCATGCCATGATGTTTACATAGACAGCATGTATCTGAATTATGGCATGCCAACCCATTTTCTAAAGACATAATATAGTTATATCATCTCATCCTGTTTACATAGTCATCATATTTTAAATTATGTCATTCTATCCGTGAATTATATCATGCCATCATGTTTCCATCGACGCATGTTTGTGATTTATGGCATGCCAACCACTTTAATAGACACATCGTATAGTTATATCATGTCATCCTCTTTACATAGTCATCATATTTTGAAGTATGTCATTCTATCCTGTTTAGTTAGTCATCATACATGTGAAATTGTGTCATGCTATCCTGTTTAATTAGCCATCATATATGTGAAATTATGTCCTGCTATTCTGTTTGCTTAGACAACATAAATGTGAATTATTTCATGCCCTGTTTTCTTCCCTACTATCCATTGCACCTGTCTATCTTACAGTGTCTGTACATTCAATTACTTTTCTTGTTTATCAGCCATTTCAATTGGAGGGAGTGATGGCAGTATCTGTGGGAGTAAAAACAAGTTCTTCAGAAAAGATTGTGCTACCTGTCGATGCAGATAGAACCACGGTTGTACTTTCCCAAGAACCAGCCCCACCACACATAACCCACACTCATGCAGATTGTAACCCTACCCAGTTGGACAGAGAACTAGCTACACCCCTTCTAATCCCAACCCCAGCAGATAGACACCCAGTTCCTGTTGACACAGCACCGTCTCCACCACAAAGCACCCAAACACGAGCAGTTAGTAAGGCAACTGCAATGCCCAAATCACGAGGACCACCACTTCGAACTCGAAGTCAATGCTTAAAGCAGAAGAAGAATTGTTCTCAGGTCAGGTTCCGTAGGTATGGTTCATACTACTTTGCTCTTGCATCACTATATTTACTGATACCAACCAATTTCAAATTTGAAGGATGCAATTGAAACTCCAATGGCGCAACGGGTATGTTTTAAACATGTTTCTTCAACGTGTTTGGCTGTTTGCTATTGTAACTTCCTCTATGTTGATTTCAGTTTCAATTGAATAAACAGTTATGTTCTCATGCCATGCACATTACAAGTGTTGTTATTGCTGTGTAGTTTCCCACACTTATATTCTATCTATGTTGCTTCGTCTTAAATAGATATGATTCGAACTGTATCTATCTTGATTTGGCAACATAAACTAGAATGATATAGACCATAGAGTGACCATAATACATAGATATATGTTTGTTTCATGTTGTTATCCTGTCCACCTTACTACTGAACTGGTTTACCAAAATGAGTTTCATATACTGCATTGTAAACTTGAGATGTGTTTGTTTGTTTCTACTTTAGAACGCAGATAAAATATTGGAGAAGAGTACCCTGTTATGCAATGGTAAAGGAAGTAATGCAGATAAGGTTCAAGATAGTGAGACATCCCTGTTGCTCTTTAAGAAAGATGATAAAAACTATATTGAAGACACTGAGACAACCCCAAAGTCCTTTCTTGATGTAGTGTTTGAGTTACTGGCTACCACTACCGGCACAAGCTCTTCGAACTCGTTGCCTAAATCAGTTCGGATTCTTGAGTCTCAACTCCAGGTTGAAAGACATTGATCAGATGTTATGCGACAGGAAGCCGAAGGACTGAGGAAGTCCCTGCAGAACTCAAGTTCATACTTTCTGGTGCAACAACAAGCGCTGGAGGACTTAAGCGCCAAACAAGAGAAAGTTAATAAGCTTCCTAAGCATCTTGCCAGCATTATGGGTACCCAGGATATTGTTTCTTGAGCTCTTCTGAAGTGGTTTCAGTTCTGGACTTATTTTGCTGCGGCGTTTATATGCTGTTGTGTTCCCTATATTTGCACTAGTGGTGAACTTTGATGCCCAGTGGATGTAATATGTGTAATAGCCGTGATAGCCTAGTCTAAGTTGCTTGCTTATTTATTTCCTTGTTGTCTTGTTTATTTGTTTGCTTGTAGTCAGTGCAGTTCTTTTTCTGCGGTTTGCTAGTGGCTGCAGTAACCTATTTATTAAAACTAGGCCACAATAACCATGGGCTAATATTTACTGTAGTGACACTGGACCTACGGGCCGTAGAAACAGTGGGCCTTCTATGAGCCGTATAAACAGTGGGCCTTCTACGGGTCGTAGAAACAATGGGCCTTCTACGGGCCGTAGAAACAATGGGCCTTCTACGGGCCGTATCATCAATGGGCCTTATACGGGCCGAATGATCGATTGGCCAAACATGGGCCAAACAGACCGCATTCTGGCCGTAAACGGGCTAGAGTTGGAATCGTCCGTTCATGGGCCGACCATAATGGGCCATCGTTAATAGGCCGTATTTGATGACGCTATGAAAACGGCCCAACGTATTAACGGACCACAAACGGGCCGACTGTAACCACGGGCTGAATTTGGCCCACAAGCAGAAAATGACAATAACTGGCCGTAGGTAAACGAATGCTGGAAATGAGCCCAAGAATAAATGGGCTCTGAGAAGGCCGAAAGATAACATGGGCTGGAAATGGCCAAACGGAATAACGGGACGTTAACGGGTATAAAGTGATACACTATTCTATACGGGTCAGTTTCACCATGGGCCGTTAATGGGTGTAAAATGATACACTGTTGATTACGGGCCAGTTTCACCACGGGCCGTTAATAGGCCAAGAGTTACATAGGGCCTCATATGGGCCAAAAGACGTCATGGTCAATACATGCGCCAGAAGTGAAAACGGGCTGGAATAATATTGGATGGCCCAGATGACGCTACTGGGCCTAATTCGAATAGGGCATAACGGGCCTTGGGTTAGCGGGTTGTAAATGGGCTATATGCGAACAGGACGTTAACAGACTTTCCATGGGCTGGCCCGCCACCTTTTGACCAAGTCAAACGGGCCGGCCTTTTCACAACAATGGGCCTCTATTGGGCCATGCCACGTGTTGACGTATCATAGGCGCCTTCTGTCCAATGGCTGGATGACATCTCTCCCAGCGATGAGCCGACACGTGTTTCCTCCAGCCAATGATGATTTTACATGTGGAAAATCCCCATTGGTCGGGGCTGTTAACGGGTTATCGGATCCAAAACCCGACCCGATAGCTTAACGGCGTTCCGTTACGGTGGATTCCACATGTCGGTCACCCTTGACGAAAGCACTTATGTGATGCGCGATTTATCATTATGGAAGTGGACACTTCCATAATGATAATTTTGGTAATGTCATGGAACACTTCTAGGACAGCACAGGTATGACTATCTTGATTCTTTCATAAATTTATCATGGATGTACATGCATGACAAAAAACGCGATCTACTGTGACAAACACGTATCATCACGGAAGTGTTTTTTGTAGTGTTTATACCATCCTCTCATAATTGCTTTCAATTGTAAGAATTCATTTCACCCATCCAGAGCAATTCGGGAGTCTTTTCAGTTTGATTCTCCGGATCCCATCATCTCAGAATTATTCATTTTGAGATTTCAGCTCTCGTTCACCAAATCTTACCGGTGCATCGCTCAAGTATTCTCTAGTTAGCTCGTGATCTCTTCATTCTCTTGTATCTAAATTTCCCCTCAAGTATCTTCGTTCAATTTTTTTCTAATTCTTCCCGGTGACTCATGCTCTTTTCTTCGATCGTTTTCAATTCATACGGTGATTCATTTGAGATTCCTCTTCCTATGTTCTCATATTAATTCGTTTGTTCTTTCCAAATCCCACCGGTGGTTCCATCAATACCTTCTGAAGTTTGCGCTATATCTCTCGTAATCGTTTCTACGAGAATAAGTAGTATGCCAAATCCATTGCTTGTCATCCATTTAATTTCATGAAGGATAAGCATACAATAAATCTTATTCTTATTTCCTTGAGGTGATTCAATTCTTTTCTTCTGGAGATTGTTCATGATGAAGTAATTCTTGGTTCTAGTGTTCCATCTTTTCCTTTTCCAGAGTTCCAAGTTTTCTTGGTTATATCGTCGCGATGCTCCATCTAAATCATTGCAAGGCTTCACCTTGTGTTTTCAACTTCTCTTTCTTTCTATCATCCTTCTATTACCAGAGTTCTTCATGGAGGCTCTACATGTTGGTTCGTCAAGGATTCTTTTCATTTTCAATTGTTCTTCAAGATTTCTCTGGAAGTTATGACTCGCCAAGCTATACTCAAAATTAAACATGGTGCTCAACACATGTTTTGTTTTGAGGCTTTCAAGTATTCTTCTTCTTGCATTTTGAAGTGCAATTATATCTACCTTATCTTTTGAGGTGGTGTTATATCATTCTTGACAATTTCCATTCATGTTTCGCGATTCACAAGTTGTCAAGAATGAGGTATTTTAAATCCATTAATCTCTTCGTTGGAGTTATCTTATTATAGATTTCACCTAAAGCCTTCCCTAAGGAATGTTGCTATTTGTGGTGCTTATCTATGATCCAAGTTATCTCTCTATCATCTTGGTGGAACACGTTTTTCATCCCGTTGGTGTTATCAATTATATTACTTGTTTCCATAGTGGAAGAATATCGCCTCAATTTTGAGAAGTTTTCCATAAGCCCACTACAAGCTTATTTGTTTCGTTGTTGGTTTTCCAAAAACTCCGTTATAACCTTCTTGGAAGGGTGCTTTACAAGCTCATTTGTGGCAGAAGTTGGCATTTTCTCCTCCATTCTGTTATTCCAATGATCTATCTTTTGTTCTGTCTTCCGGAGGCATTGTGATGTTACTCTCTTCGACCCATCATCTCATTTTGTAAATATCATGTTATTTTCCTTCCTTATCCTTTTAACAGGAGTGTTGTGTCCTCTGCTGAAGTTCTTTTCATCTTATCAAGTCTTGCATCTCTTTTCAACCAGAGTGATGTCTGAATTTGATTTTCCTTGTTCCTTGTTTATCTCGTTTCAACTAGAGTGGTTACAATTCCTTCTTGTCCATTGTATTCATCATTCATAGCTTTGCAACCTACAAGGTTCAAATGGTGCTCCTTGTTTCTATTTTCTACCGCAGTGCTCTCAATTGTGTTCAACTCCGTTGTGTTCTTTCTTTCAACTTTTCAACCTCTCAAGGTTCTTTGGTTTCACTCATTGGTCGAAGAAGCAACTTAGTTTTACCTCTTCTCTTCCTCTTCCATTTCTTTCCGGTGCCATCCTAGATCTCGGCACGAGATCCTCTTCTCGTGGTGGAGAGTTGTAACACCCCGGATGTAACTTTCCATAATTGTAACTCCAACTCTTGCCATTTTTGGCTATGTGATATGTTATTTCCTTCGTGGTTGGGTTTTTGTCTTTTGTTTTGCATTTTGGTCATGTCATGCATCTCATCTCATGTCATCATTTGCATTGCATCGGCACTTCGTTGCCGTCATGTTTTTATAAAACTTGCACCCATTTGTAGTTGTCGTTTCTTCCTCGCCTATGTTGACCTTCTCTCAGACCAACCGGAGCACTCTCTTCTCTCTTTCTCCGAGACCAACAAAACCCCCTTGTCCCCGTGGCTTTTCATCAGACCCCATTTGTCTTTGAGTTTTCCCTCTTATCTAAATGCCTAACCTCTCTGCACAACCACCGACCCCCTCGTGCGCGCGTCCGAAAACTGCTCCGAACCCGAACCGGGATATCGTTACCGATGGATCCGGATCATCCCCAAACACCTCCAAAGCATCTTTGGTTCATTGTTTGGACTCCCTACCTATTTTTTATCGATCGTCCGATTTCGATCGGAGGGACTAGGTAGCCCCTACCAAAAATCCACATGTTATATATATTGGTCCAACCCTAGATCCTAGGAGCCTAGTCCCATTGATCCCATCGCGCCGCTGCCACTCCTCCAGTCCCCTCTTCCGCAGGATCCCCTCCCAATCCAGCCCATCAACCAGCGCAAGCCACTTCTTCCCTCGATCCCGAATGGATCGTGTAGCTGCTCGAGGCCCCAAGCCAGAGCGCTCGAACTCGTCCCCTCGCGCCGCCGCTGCCGGCAACCAGTGCCACCAGGCCATGCCCTGCTCCCTTCCTCCTCGTGCTTCTCTCTTGAAATCTCTCATCTCTCTCGCCTCACCCTCTCCGTCTCTTCACAGGGTATGACTGGGAGATGCCATGGCCGCCCGCGTAAGCTCCGTCGTCGCCGAGATCAAGTTCCTACGGCCCCGGCCTCGAATCCGACGTCTCTAGCCTCCCTGCTACCTTGCTCACCCACGCCAAGACCTCGCCTCTGCTCCACCTCAAGGCCTTGCCGTCACTGCCGGACTTCACCGGTGAGCAGCGTTGCCGCCCTCCTTTCACTGCCATCCCTCTCCTTTCTCTTTGCTTTGATCTCCCTCTCTCAACTCCCTGTTTCTTCTACCCCAATAGGAGTCAAGCCGCCGTCCAAGCCCGTTCCCGGCCAGATCCACCGTCCTGGAGACCCGCGCCCCTGCCGGACCTACCTTGCTTCGCCTTGGTCCGCCACCGTTGCCCGTCACGCCACCTTTCGCCAAGTCCTCTACCGTTGCGTCCTCTGTTTCCCTGCATCGAGCCCAGCAGCGAGCGCCTCGCTCGACCGGGTCATGCCCGCGTTGACCGCGCCAGCCCAGCAGCGCCAGGACTGTGAGGCCTCTTCCACCAGCTGGGCCTCAGCCCACTAGGTGAGGCCAGCTCCAACGCCCGCACCCTGTGCACTTTTGGGCCTGCCAGTTTCGGCCCGTTGCATTTTTTTTCCTGCCTCCGCGAATTTGCTAATTAACCGGATAGCTGCAGTTTTTACATAAAAACCCTCAAGCATCATGCATATAATAACTCCACAACCGTGCATCATATGTACATAATTTATATATGAAAAATGCTTAGTTTTTCATCTAGTTTCACATTCTGCTACTTTCATCCATGTTTAAAATGTTTAACTTGATGTTTGCATTAATTTGCTTAAATAACATGTTAAAATTGTTTATTTCATAACATAATAACCGTGCATCGGTTTTTAATAAACTTTATATGTAAATGGGGTGGAATAATGCATAGTTTAACATGGCGTCATTACTTTACATGTTTAACAACTCTAAAATTGTGTATAGGGCAGAACAGCAGCAAATTCATAAATTGCATATGAGGATTTTCTGGAATTGTTGTTTGTTGTTTCTGGCCTCATTTAAACTTGCCTAGATAGGTAGATTACATATGTTTCACTTCTTGCCATGTTTAACAACATTCAATATTGTTGGGTACATAACCGAGAGAGAACTAAATAATTGATGTGGTGTTTCTTAAATATGCAACTCGTTGCTTATTGAGCTCCACTTAACTTGTAGTATTGTTTATTGCACCTTGTCATGCCATGCATATTTAAACCGAACATGCATCATACTTGGTTGTGCATCGTGCCATGTTTATGCTTGTGTGTTTACCTTGTTGTTTGCTTCTTTCCAGTTTGATTGTCTCGTTAGCTTCGGTTTCGTTCTGGAGTTGTGAGGATTTGTTCGACTACATTGGTTCGTCTACTTCGTGGTTTCATTCTTCTTCCTTGCGGGATTTCAAGCAAGATGACCATTACCCTTGATATCACTTCTATGTTTGCTTGCTAGTTGCTTCGCTCTATTGCTATGCTGCGCTACCTATCACTTGTTTACCATGCCTCCCATATTGCCATGTCACGCCTCTAACCCACCTTCCTAGCAAACCGTTGTTTGGCTAAGTTACTGCTTTTGCTCAGCCCCTCTTATAGCATTGTTAGTTGCAGGTGAAGTTGAAGATTGCTCCATGTTGGAACATGATTATGTTGGGATATCACAATATCTCTTATTTTAACAAATACATCTATATACCTAGTAAAGGGTGGAAGGCTCGGCCTTATGCCTGGTGTTGTGTCCCACTCTTGCCGCCCTAGTTTCCGTCATACCGGTGTTATGTTCCTTGATTTTGCGTTCCTCACACGGTCGGGTTTATGGGAAGCCCTTGACAGTTTGCTTTGAATAAAACTCCTCCAGCAAGGTCCAACCTTGGTTTTACATTTGCCTAACAACCTACTAACTTTCCCTTGGCTTTTTGCGAGCTCGAGGGTCAACTTTATTTTAACCCCCCTGGGCCAGTGCTTCTTTAAGTGTTGGTCCGAACCGTGTAGACTGCGGGGCTACCTCGGGGAAACATGAGGGTTGGTTTTCCTTGTAGGATGTCTCATCCGGTGTGCCCTGAGAACAAGATATGTGCAGCTCCTATCAGGATTTGTCGACACAGTCGGGTGGTCAAGCTGGTCTTGTTTTACCATTGTCGAAATGTCTTGTAACCGGGATTCCAAGACTGATCGGGCCTTTCTAGGAGAAGGAATATCCTTTGTTGATCGTGACAGCTTTTGATGGGCTAAGTTCGGACACCCCTGCAGGGTATGAACTTTTGAGAACCGTGCCCACGGTTATGTGGCAGAAGGGAATTTGTTAATATCTGGTTGTAGAGAACTTGACACTTGACTTAATTAAAATGCATCAATCGCGTGTGTAGCTGTGATGGTCTCTTTTCGGCGGAGTCCGGGAAGTGAACATGTTTTGGGTTATGTTTGAACGTAAGTAGTTTCAGGATCACTTCTTGATCTCTTCCAGCTTCACGACCGTTGCGTAGCTTCTCATCTTACTCTTACTTGCGTATGTTAGCCACCATATGTGCTTAGCACTTGCTGCAACTCCACCTCATTACCTTATCCTAACCATAAGCTTAAATAGTCTTGATCTCGCGGGTTTTGAGATTGCTGAGTCCTTGTGACTCAGAGGTACTACCAAAACTGTTGCAGGTGCCGATGATACCAGTGCAGGGGATGCTACCGAACTCAATGGGAGTTACTATGTTTCATTTCTTGATGATCAGTAGTGGAGCCGAGTTGGGACGATTGGGGATCTAGCATTTAGGGTTATCTTCTTTTCATTTGGATTTGTCCACAGACGGACCTAGTGTGTACTCTTATTGATGTATGATTTATTTAAGTAACTATGTGAAGTGGCGATTGTAAGCCAACTCTTTATCCCTTTCTTGTTCATTACATGGGATTGTGTGAAGATGACCCTTCTTGCGAAACAAGCACAATGCGGTTATGCCTCTAAGTCGTTCCTCGACACGTGGTAGATATATGCTGAGAGCAGCCACGCAACCGGCAAGTCTTCGTACATCCTTGACGCGCTTTGGTGCTTCAATCTGCTCAATGGCCTTGATCTTGTCGGGATTGGCCTCAATTCCCCGCTGAGACATGAAGAACCCGAGAAGCTTGCCGGAGGGGACTCCAAACACGCACTTCTCGGGGTTAAGCTTGAGGTTGATCTTGCGCAGATTTGCAAAGGTTTTGTCTAAATCTTGAATCAGAGTCGCCTTGTCCTTGCTCTTGACCACTATGTCGTCCATGTAGGCTTCTACATTTCTGTGCATTTGTGGCTCAAAAGCGTGATGGACTACCGTTGCAAATGTTGAACCAACATTCTTTAAACCGAAAGGCATCCGTACGAAACAGTATGTGCCACACGGGGTGATGAATGCGGTCTTCTCCTCATCCTCTTCTGCCATGAAGATCTGATGGTATCCTGAGTATGCATCAAGGAACGAAAGCAAGTCACATCCGGCTGTGGAGTCAACAATCTGGTCGATGCGCGGCAAGGGAAATGGGTCTTTGGGACAAGCTTTATTGACATCGGTAAAGTCGATACAAAGCCTCCATTTCCCGTTTGCCTTGCGCATGACTACGAGCGCGCTTTCCTATTTAGGGTCAAGAGTGGCACTGATGGTGAAAGTACCACCAGTGCCGTCCTCCTTGGCGGACACCTTCTTGGTCTCTGGTGGAGCTGCCATTGTCTTCTTACACTTGCCGATGGAGCTCCATGGTGCGTCCTCGACGGTAGCGCAGCACTCCGAAGAGGTGCGCTTGCCGGAGTGGGCATCAGAACTCTTGCCGGACTTGGTCTTCTTTGCCCCGGGAGCTTCAGCGGCAAGTGGCTTGTGATCTGTTGCGGCTGCCGCTTCCTGGTAGATCTTGTCAGCGTAGATAAGGGCATCCTTCTTGTCGCCAGGGACAGAGATGACACTTATCGGGCCTGGCATCTTCAGTATGTTGTATGCATAGTGAGAGGCTGCCATGAATTTGGCGAGTGCTGGACGGCCGAGTATCCCATTGTAAGGCAATGGAAAGTCAGCAACGTCAAAAGTGACCCTCTCAGTCCTGAAGTTCAACTTGCTGCCAAATGTCACCCGCAACGTAATATTTCCCTTCGGCTTGCTCCTTCCCGGATTGATTCCTTGGAATGTGCCTGTCTCTTCGAGCTCGCCATCAGGGATCTGGAGTTTCTGGAGCACCGCGGAGGAGATCAGGTTCAAGCCGGCCCCACCGTCAACTAGCATCTTAGTGACCTTGAGATTGCGGATAGTTGGTGAAACCAACATCGGCATGCACCCGACCGCAGTTATACGATCAGGGTGGTCCTCAATATCAAAGATGATAGGCATGCTGGACCATTTTAGAGGCCTGCGTGACTCGACGGGTAGTTCTGCCGCATTGCCTTCCTGCACCCACTGTTTGAGCTGGCGGTGTGAAGTATGCAGAGAAGCACCGCCGTCAACGCACAGGACCTCTGTGGCTTTCTGGAACTCCTGCTCATCGGTCTCGTCATCATCCATATCTTCATCGTCGTCGTCATCTTCATCCTTGTCGCGGCCGCGGGGAGGTCTATCTCCTTGCCGCTGCTTGGCCTTGCCGCGGCGTCCTCCTCGGCCGGGGCGTTTCTTGCCGGCTCCTGCAGCACCTTCCTGGGCCTTCTCCTTGTCGTGTCGTTCGTATTCAGCCTTTTGCTGCTCAACAAGCTGCTCGACCTTCTTGCAGCTCTGGAGGTCATGGCCCTTGGTGTGGTGGATCTTGCAGTACTGCTTGTTGGTGCTGTCCTGCTTGTCGGCGACCGCCACAGCCTGGTAGTTGTTGCCGCCGGAGCTACCAGCTTCAGCTTTCTTGGCGCCACCTTCGTTGCCGGACTGCTCAACGACTAGCACATCTTTGCCTTTTTTCTTCCTGTTGTTCTGCCGCCGGTTTTTCTTTGCCGGAGTGGTCCCCTCACTATCAGATCCTCCCGCTTCTGTATTCTCTCCGGGGAGTTTCCTCCCCTCCTCAGCATGCGCACACTTGTCGGCCAGAGCATATAGCTCACTGACGTCTCTGATTTTGCACATCGCCATCTCCTCCCGCATCCTGCGGTTTCGCACGTTCTGATGGAATGCGCTGATTACCGCGGCAGGGTGAACATCTGGGATGTTGTGTTGTACGCAGCTGAATCTCTGAATGTATTTGCGTAGGGATTCTCCCTCCTTCTGGGCAAGCAGATGAAGGTCGCTCTCTTGGCCAGGAGGCTTGTGGTCGCCTGTAAAGGCGCCGACAAACTGATGGCATAGATCTGCCCAGGAGGATATGGAGTTGTTCGGCAAGTGCATGAGCCAGGATCTGACATTGGGCTTGAGCACCAGCGGGAAGTAGTTGGCAAGGATCTTGTCGTCCCGCCCCCCGGCAGCTTGCACCGCGATGGTGTAGATGCTGAGGAACTCCGACGGATGCGACTTGCCGTCGTACTTCTCTAGTACATCTGGCTTGAAATTCTTCGTGTTGGGCCACTGGACCTGCCGCAGCTCACGAGTGAACGCAGGGCAACCTACCGCGTACGGCAAGTCGCCTGGTTCCCCTGGCGCATGCATGTCGACAGCGGGCCCAGTGCGCCGGTCCGATTGACGCCGCGCTTCTCTTCAGCGCTCGATGCGAGCTCGAGCGTCTTCTTGCTGTCATTCGTGAAGAACTTGGCGCTGATCACGATGAGCTCGTGGATCTGACGATGCGGTGGAGTCACTGTCGAGGTGGATCCGGTGAGTTGGCGATCTTGGCCTTCGTGGTGGAGATTGCATGGTGGTTGCACCCCCACCGGTTTCGTCACCATCGGCTCGTGCCCGGCAGTCCTACCGTGGCAGCGATGTACTCGGCTGCCGTGGAGTGTCGCCGTTGGCGAAGCCGATGAGACTCTGCATGGTGGCCCTCCATTCGTCGATCTTGTCTGCCGTTGGAGGGTAATCCAGGAGTAGTTGAGCTCGCGCCAAAGCTTCTGCTGGAGTGGTGGGCGGCAGTGGCGAACGGTGCAAGGAGCGGGATATGCTCGGACTTCTAACTACGTTGGAAGGAGCAGTATCACGTCCAGGCGACCGTGCCTCGCTCGTGCCAGCATGTTGGCGTGCATGCTGGTCTTGAGCACCCCGAGATCCACCAGCTCGATCTTGGCCCAACGAACGTATGGCTCTGCGAACACCATGACACGGTTGGTCCTGCGCCTCCTGAGATGGGTGTGGTGCATGTACGGACGCCGAGGTCTGCGCAGCCTTGTCCTTGGACCTGGCAGCACAGTGAGCTCCCTCGTCGATGTCCGTTCTTCTGCCGGCGTCTACCCCACCACCCGTTTGCTCTGGTGGCGGTGGGATCGACGCGGACGGAACATCTACCGCCGAAGCCTTCTTCTTCGGTGGCATGTCGATCAAGAAGATGAAGATCTAGCTCGTGTGAACGCCGAATCGGGTTCACACAACCTCGACGCCCCCTACCTGGCACGCCAAAGATGTCGGGGAGTGCTGATCCACGGACACCTATGGGGACCGGTGGGCCGGGCCCCTTTCGGTTCGGCGGGAGGCGGAGATTGCACGAAGAGCAGATCGAGGCGAAGCACACGAGCGGTTTTACCCAGCTTCGGAGCTCTCCGGAGAGATAATACTCCTACTGCTGCTTGTCTGATTGTATTGAGTTCTTGCTCGGGAGCGCTGAGTGCTACAGTACACTCTAGCTGCTAACGAGACCGAGCGTGAGTGTTTTCTGGCTTCGAACCTTCCGAACCCCCCTCTACATTGCGCATGGGCCTCCTTTTATATGCTCAAGGGGTCACCGACAGGTGACAATGCAGACAAGGGTAAAAATGGAAAAGGAGTTGCGGTTGGTACAACTACCTGTACAGTGTATCCTACCTAACCCTGACGGCAGGGGACAAAGGCATTAAATGCCCGTCTACGTCGCCCAAACAGTGCAGAAAGGGACCATCAGGGGCGCCACCGCTTGCCACGATGGCAATCGTGTCAGCGCCGCTTGCCACCGCGCACCGCTGGCTACACAGCCTCTCGCCACCCGTGCCTAGAAAGGCCCCAGGGCGACACGTTGGTGGATGCGCTGGAGCGTAGGTATAGGGTGGTAGCGTGCCGCGGCAAGCGCCTTGCCGCGGTCGTTGCCTTGTCGCGCCCGGAAGCTTGTCGCTCGCTGGGCCTTGCCGGGACGCGTGGCGCGTCGCGGCAAGTTCCTTGAGATGCCTTGGTTGGCCTTCCCGGCAAGCTCCTCTTGCCGGGGCCTTGTCTCCTTGGCGTGAATACTTTGTTCTTGAATGGCTCCACAAGAACCACGGAGGACCTTGGCGGTTACCTGGCAAACCTTGCCGCGGGGTGCTGCAACTGCCCGTGCACAAGTTCGGGATACTAGGGTACCCCTACTCTAGTACACCGACAATATAGCCGCATCGTGGGTGTTATATCCCCCCAGGTGCAACCACGGCCCAACTTCTTCCTTTTGGTCCATAAAAAATCATCGTGAAGTTACGTGGCATTTGGACTCCGTCTGATATTGATTTCCCTGATGTAAAAAACATGCAGAAAACAACAACTGGCACTTGGCACTATGTCAATAGGTTATTACCAAAAAATGATATAAAATGACTATAAAATGATTGTAAAACATCCAAGAATGATAATATAACAGCATGGAATAATCAAAAATTATAGATACGTAGGAGACGTATCATATACCTACCTATATGCGGTATTCTTTTGCCGTTCTAAGCAAATTTGTATGTGCCATCTCTAATTTTCAAAATAAATTTCTCTTTTGTGTGCTCGTACCGCTCATGAAAGGGTAGGGGGTGGTTGATATTTTTCCATGCTAGATGTGTTATTCTCAAGATGAGTGTTTATTCTCTTGTCATTGCACGAGAGTACGACAAAGGTATTAGGGATGTCCAGTACTGAAATGTAAAATGAATTTACTTTATGTTTTGAAATAATAAATTCCCTAGAAACTGTTGGTATGGATGACACCCGTGGATTCGGTTAGTCGTGGAATGTGAAAGTATGGTGGAAAAAGGAATAAACTTTATATTCTGTTTGGGAACCGCCTATGATATATCTAGCATGGAAAGTATTGGGAACTACTCGATCGTTTTCATTGACATGAAAATAATGCCACCCAAAATGTTTTATCTCTCTCTTTTTGCTTTGAGCTTTGGCACCTCTACAAATCCCTACTTCCCTCTATGAAGGGCCTTTCTATTTACCTTATGCAATTTTTATTTTGAGTTTCCATCTTCTCTTATAAAGCACCAACTAAGGGGCACTATGATCATACTTGAGCATTGGGTGTAGCTAATATGTGAGTGTTTTTCATGAATGGATCAATGGTTGAGCATAATGGGCTATGGATAACTTGCTTTAGTATTGATATTTTTAAAGACATGGTTGCTTGTTGATATACTTGAGTATTGAAATCTTCATGTCAAAACTAGACTATTGATGTAAATCATATAAAAGTCCAGATGTCCATGTTACAAAAGAAAAGAATATGTGATGAACATGTTAGGCTGCATTCCACATCAAAAATTCGATTTTTATAATTTACATACTCGAAGACGAGCAAGCATTAAGCTTGGGGATGCTGATACGTCTCCAATGTATCTATAAATTTTTATTGTTCCATGTTGTTATATTATCATTCTTGGATGTTTTACAATCATTTTATAGCAACTTTATATCATTTTTTGGACTAACCTATTGACATAATGCCCAGTGCCAATTGTTGTTTTTTTGCTTGTTTTTTACTTTGCATAAAATTAATACCGAACCAAGTCCAAACGCAGAGAAACTTTTTGGCAACTTTTACTAGACTAGAAGACACCTGTTGGGCCAAAGAAGTACCAGAGGTGGGCTTTGAGGAGAGCACAATGCACCTGGGAGTCCCTGGGGGCACAGGGGTGCCCTGGTGGGTTGTGCCCACCTCGGCCGCCTCCCGCACCGCCTATTTGCACTATAAATACCCCAATATTCGAGAAACCCTAGGGGAGTCGAGGGAAAAACATTTCCAGCTGCCGCAAGTTCCAGAAACCACAGATCCAATTTAGACACCATCACGGAGGGTGTCATGGAATTAACACATCAGATGTCCTAACATAAGGACTTAGTCGTGGAGCCATCGCAACGAGATTAGCTTAAAGGGGTTAAACCGGAACAAGGGACATGAGAGTTTTATACTAGCTCGGCCCCTTACGATCAAGGTAAAAGCCTATGTCTAGTTGTGATGGAATTATTGGGTTCTTGATGATCAGGGAGCGAATACGCTTTGCCTGAGTATCGAGTTGTTGTTTCTTGTCCCTGAACCACCACCGGGTCGTCCCCTTATATACATAGGTTGACGCCCGGCCAGTTTACAGAGTCCCGAGGCTGGCTCATACAAGTGTCCGGCTCGGTCTCTTCCTTTCCCTGTCTTACAATACAAGTTAGTCAACTATGGTGGTTTACAACTATGGGCCCTAATCCGCCTTTGAGCTCTGGGCCTCTAAGATTTATTGGTAGAGCCCATCTTCTTTGTCTTCATGTGCTTCAATATGGATGAGCGTGAACCGGCCCCTCCTTGGCGGTTTACACTCAGTAGTTATATCCTGAACATTAGGCCCCAGATTGATTTGAACCTGTTCATGTCAATCTTCAAATACTTAGAAAATTCCCTGAACATCTTCTCTTGATCGTCATAAACCGCCATGATATCTTCTCCCTGTAAAGTTTGGTGAACCGCCATGTTATCATCTTCTGAAATGGTAATAAACCGCCATGACATCATCTCTGTATAAAAAGATTATAAAGATTCCCTTCCTTTAATTATTTTCTGAAGATCGAGGCGATAGTTGCGCCCTCTCTTGTCACTTCAGGCTCCTCGATTCTCGCGCCGGCCGTTTATCCCCTTGCCTTTATAAATAAGACAGGGGGTCCTTTGATTTTCCCCCTTGCCTCTTCGCATATTCTTCTTCATCGCGACTCTGAAGAGCCCAAACATCGCGGCCGCCGTCGACCCTCGAACCTGCACCGACTAGACCGCTGCATCACCTTGTTTGTACCAGAGGTATTGCGATACTCCTCCGCCACTGCGCAGCCACTGTGTTCATCAGCGTTCCTCGGAGCTCACCTGCTTTTCCTCAACATCTGATTGAATCTAGTTAAGCCTGACAACTTCTTCCCATAGCCAAGGCCGCTGTTTTAATCTGTCCCACCATAGCCTCTTGTAGTTCCTGGATAGATCTGATCTAGATTGTTATTGTTCTACCATCACATTTTTAAGGATCGGAAAATTTTCTTTACTAGGTCGCGGTAGATCCAAAATTACAATGCCATCTTGCGAAACTTGTTTCTTTAGTACTTAGTAAAATTTTAGATGTGCTTCTTCCGTTTGTAGGCGGTTTAACCTTTAAAAAGTCACAACCTGACAGGTACCATTAGCCCTTACATAAACTGCCACTGTAACTTGAACATCGATATCCGGTTTATAGTGCACATATGTCTGAATAAAACCCGCCGGTTTAGCACCGGTTTGCACACATCAATCTTGAACCATGAACCGGCTGTTGCACTTCCTTTACAGCTTGTTCTTCAAAAATGGCCAAACAATTCTCCTCCTGCAACTGGGTTCCTTCCCGGATCACAAAGACACAACTTAATGGGTATGTACTAACTAGCGCTTTGGCCAAGAAGGAGGTCATTCATTGGTGGGTCCCTGGCCCTGAGTGCCCTCCTGAACCTCAAGATGGAGAAGTGGTGGTATTTATGCAGCATCTAGACCAGGGATTTAGCCCTCCCGGATCAAAGTTTTTCCGGGATGTGCTTGCTAGCTTCCAACTTCATCCACAAGATATTGGACCGAACTTTGTGTCCAACATATGCAATTTCCAAGTATTCTGTGAAGTTTACCTTCAAGAAGAACCAACTATTGAACTCTTCTGGGACTTTTTCCACTTAAACCGCCGAACTAAATTCTTTGATAGCCCCAATACTGAACTTGGTGGAGTGTCAATCAAGAAGAGGAAAGAAGTTGATTTTCCTCATGCCAAACATCACAGCCACCCCAAAGACTGGAACCAAACATGGTTTTATTGTCAGAACACTGCTCCTGCTGAAGAAAACCCTTTGCCAGGTTACCGTGCTCACCGGCCCAGCAATGGCCATCCACTGCCTCAACGGGTCACTGCCAAAGAACGACAGACTTATGCAGCTCACCTTGCTAAGCTTCGGGCTTTCCTAGCAAATGGCTTAACGTACATTGACCTCATTCATTGCAAGGGTTTCATGGGGTATCCTGCCCTTAAGCCATTGCACCAAGTTGATGCATGAGTATACCGGGGACATAAAGGACTCTCAACGGCACCATCAAATAGAGATAACTGACGACAAAGTCACTAAGGCTATCAAGAAGATGCTGGATGAACCGATCGCTGAATGCAGCAAAACTGGGTTGCCTCCCTGCTACGTCTTGAGCTTGCGTTGTTTTTTCTCGAAGAGGAGAGGTTGATGCAGCAAAGTGTAGCGTAAGTATTTCCCTCCGTTTTGAGAACCAAGGTATGAATCCAGTAGGAGGCTCCTCAAAAGTCCCACGCACCTACACAAACAAACTGAGAACTCACAACCAACGCAATAAAGGGGTTGTCAATCCCTTCACGGCCACTTGCGAAAGTGAGATATAATAAAGATAGTATGATAAGATAAATATATTTTTGGTATTTTATAAGATAGATGCAAAAAGTAAAGATGCAAATAAAAGTAGATTGAAAGAAAATATGATAAGAGATAGACCCAGGGGCCATAGGTTTCACTAGAGGCTTCTCTCAAGATAGCAAAAGTATTACGGTGGGTGAACAAATTACTGTCGAGCAATTGATAGAAAAGCGCATAGTTATGAGATTATCTAGGCATGATCATGTATAGAGGCATCACGTCCATAACAAGTAGACCGACTCCTGCCTGCATCTACTACTATTACTCCACACATCGACCGCTATCCAGCATGCATCTAGAGTATTAAGTTCATAAGAACAGAGTAACGCATTAAGCAAGATGACATGATGTAGAGGGATAAACAAATGCAATATGATATAAACCCCATCTTGTTATCCTCGATGGCAACAATACAATACGTGCCTTGCAACCCTTTCTGTCACTGGGTAAGAACACCGCAAGATTGAACCCAAAGCTAAGCACTTCTCCCATGGCAAGAAAGATCAATCTAGTAGGCCAAACCAAACTGATAATTCAAAGAGACTTGCAAAGATAACTCAATCATACATAAAAGAATTCAGAGAAGATTCAAATATTATTCATAGATAAACTTGATCATAAACCCACAATTCGTCGGATCTCGACAAACACACCGCAAAAAGAGTTTACATCGAATAGATCTCCACAAGAGAGGGGAGAACATTTTATTGAGATCCAAAAAGAGAGAAGAAGCCATCTAGCTAATAAGTATGGACCCGTAGGTCTGTGGTAAACTACTCACAACTCATCGGAGGGGCAAGGATGTTGATGTAGAAGCCCTCCGTGGTTGCTTCCCCCTCCGGCAGAGTGCCGGCAAGGGCTCCAAGACGGGATCTCGCGGATACAGAAGGTTACGGCGGTGGAAAATTGTGTTTCGTGGTGCTCCTGGATGTTTTCGGGGTACGTAGGTATATATAGGAGGAAGAAGTACATCGGTGGCCACCAGAGGGGCCCACGAGACAGGGGGTGCGCCCTCCTATCTCGTGGGGCCCTTGGAGGCCTCTTGACTTGCACTCCAAGCTCTCCGGATCATATTTGTTCCAAAAATAATGCTCCCCAAGGTTTCATTCTGTTTGGACTCCATTTGATATTCCTTTTCTTCGAAATACTGAAATAGGCAAAAAACAGCAATATGGGCTGGGCCTCCGGTTAGTAGGTTAGTCACAAAAATGATATAAATGTGTAAAATAAAGCCCATAAACATCCAAAAGAGGTAATATAATAGCATGGAACAATAAAAAATTACAGATACATTGGAGACGTATCAAGCATACCCAAGCTTAATTCCTGCACGTCCTCGAGTAGGTAAATGATAAAAAGAGAACTTTTGATGTGGAATGCTACCTAGCATAATTCATAATGTAATTTTCTTTATTGTGGCATGAATGTCCAGATCCAAATGAATACAAAATAAAATTTCATATTGACATAAGAAATAGTAATACTTCAAGCATACTAATCAAAGTAATCATGTCTTCTCAAAATAACATGGCTAAAGAAAGTTATCCCTACAAAATCATATAGTCTGGCTATGCTCTATCTTCATCACACAAAGTATTTAATCATGCACAACCCCGATGACCAGCCAAGCAATTGTTTCATTCTTTAATAATCTCAAACTTTTTCAACTTTCACGCAATACATGAGCGTGAGCCATGGACGTAGCACTATATGTGGAATAGAGGGGTGGTTGTGGAGAAGACAAAAAAGAAGAAGATAGTCTCACATAAACTAGGCGTATCAACGGGCTATGGAGATGCCCATTAATAGATATCAATGTGAGTGAGTAGGGATTGCCATGCAACGAAGCACTAGAGCTATATATATATGAAAGCTTAATAAAAGAAACTAAGTGGGGCGCATCCAACTTGCTCGCTACGAAGACCTAGGGCACTTTTGAGGAGGCCCATCATTGGAATATACAAGCCAAGTTCTATAATGAAAAATTCCCACTAGTATATGAAAGTGACAACATATGAGACTCTCTATCATGAAGATCATAGTGCTATTTTGAAGCACAAGTGTGGAAAAAGAGATAGTAGCATTGTCCCTTCTCTCTTTTTCTCTCATTTTTTCTTTCCTTTTTTTTCTTTTTTTTCTTTGGCCTTTCTTTTTTTTTCTTTTTCTTTTTGGCCTTTCTCTTTTTTTTCCTTTTTTTTCTTCCTTTTTTTTCTTCCTTTTTTTTCTTTTTGTAAAGTCCGAAGTCTCATCCCGACTTGTGGGGGAATCATAGTCTCCATCATCCTTTCCTCACTAGGACAATGCTCTAATAATGAAGATCATCACACTTTTATGGATTTACAACTCAAAGCTAGAACAAGATATGACTCTATATGAATGCCTCCGGCGGTGTACCGGGATATGCAATGAATCAAGAGCGACATGTATGAAAATTATGAAGGCGGCCTTGCCACAAATACAATGTCAACTACATGATCATGCAAAAAGCAATATGACAAAAGTAATGCGTGTCATATGAACGGAACGGTGGAAAGTTGCATGGCAATATATCTCGGAATGGCTATGGAAATGCCATAATAGGTAGGTATGGTGGATGTTTTGAGGAAGGATTATGGTGGGTGTATGGTACCTACGAAAATTGCATGGTACAAGAGAAGCTAGCAATGGTGGAAGGGTGAAAAAGTGCGTATAATCCATGGACTGAACATTAATCAAAAGAACTCATATACTTGTTGCAAAAATTTAGAAGTCATCAAAAACAAAAGTACTACGCGCATGCTCCTAGGGGGATAGATTTGTAGGAAAAGACCATCGCTCGTCCCCGACCGCCACTCATAAGGAAGTCAATCAATAAATAAAATTGTTCTCCAACTTCATCACAAAGCGGTTCACCATACGTGCATGCTACGGGAATCACAAACTTTAACTCAAGCATTCTTTAAATTCATAATCACCCAACTAGGATGACTTTAATATCACTACCTTCATATCTCAAAACAATTATCAAGTATCAAGTCGATCATAGCATCCAATTCACTTTCTATGATAGTTTTTATTATACCCAACTTGGATGCTCATCATTCTAGGACAAACTTTATGATCATAGCAAATACCATGCTGTTCTAAAAGACTCTAAAAATAATATAAGTGAAGCATGAGAGACTAGCAATTTCTTCAAAATTAAGACACCACCGTGCTCTAAAAGATATAAGTGAAGCACTAGAGCAAAAACTATCAAGCTCAAAAGATATAAGTGAAGCACATAGAGTATTCTACACTAGTGCAGAACCAGGCTTTAGTGCCGGTTCATGACGGCCTTTAGTGCCAGTTGGCAAACCGGCACTAAAGAGTGGGTACTAAAGCCCCCCCCCCTTTAGTACCAGTTCGTCACAAACCAGCGCTAAAGTGCCACCACGTGGCACGAGCCAGGCCCGTTTGCGTGGAGGGCATTAGTACCGGTTGGTAACACCAACCTGTACTAAATGTTTGGGTGTTTTTTTAATTTTCTTTAATTTTGTGTTTTCAATTTAATTTAGTGATTGTTTTACATTATAACGAGTTCTTAAATCATTAGGTGAAAGTGCCGCGGATTAGTTTCGACTGGATGCATTATTGGATATCTCTACTAGCTAGCTAGCTAGCTATATGCCATATCCATATTATACTTGATCAAGTATAATATATACGGATATGGCATATACTTGATCACTTAGGTAGGATCCATCCAGCTGAAACTAATATGCGGTTTCTTTCATTAAATGATATAATAATTAACTAGCTATCTAATCACCACCAGCACTACTAGCTTAAAGAAGAAACATTCACTTGTACCAGAAGCAAAAATATTATTGATCGAGTTCAACATGATTGTCATGATATTATAAGTGTTCATATATAACACCACAAAAGCAAATCACTTAAGTTCAGAACGAAGAACACAGACATGAAAGGACAAGTACTAATTAAGAGCAGCATGAAGAACTAGCTAAATCACTCCTACTAGCTACTCTCTCTCTGGTAAAATAGCATAGAACATGTATAGCTCTCTTGATTGATCATACTGGAGCATGCCGATGAACCTGTCTCCTAATCGTGGGTTGCGCTTCTCATTGCTGCCCCCTAGTACTTCTCTGCGATCATTAACAATTTTCCTCCAATTTTTCACTATTAAGCATTCATCGCTTCTAGAAATCTTGAATGCATTCATGTGCAATGCAGGATATCTTGGCCGTAAGCTAACAATTGACATCTGACCTTTAGTCTCGATCCCCTGAGGCACAACTGTCATCGGGAGTCCCTGTTGAAGAACAT